>NW_010510801.1:0-1259 GCF_000687285.1 Phaethon lepturus
TTGTGACTGGCTGCATTTCTTGCTCTACTCTCAAAATTAAAACAAAACACCTCAAAACAAAAAGATTTGTCTTGCAAATAAATACAGAATTAGAACCAAGCCACGGGGAGGTGGGGTTGCGTTAGTCTTGGTTTGGTTTTTATTTCTGTGATGGTTTTGCGCGTGGGTGTTTTAATTATATTTTGTTTTTCGTTAAAAGCACTATATAAACCGAATATAACACCTCATCGAATTGTTCTCGGGGTAAGAGGCAGGGATAATAATTATCCGGTGCAGTGTTCGTACACACACATGGCAAGAAGCAACAAATCTTTGGTGTGATATTTCTGAGTAAAAGCCCACGAACAGAGATTGAATTATTGCTGCGGGTGCGAGTTTGGGAAGGATTCCCACTCCGCTCTCAACTGTCCCGCCGCACTGTGTTGCCTTTTTATTTTTCCTTTTTTTTTTTTTTTTTAAATGAGAAGTTACGAAAACTACTGCGGAGGGGAAAGAAGTGTTCGAATTTTCCTCGCAATCGTAGAAGATAATTTGACGGACGCCCTACGTGATGGAGAACACTGAGTCCTTACGCGAAAATATGAAAGGAACATAAAAAATTAATGCAAACGAGAAGCTTTTTCTCCACTCTGATTGAACTCTGAAATCCAAGCAGCTTTTATCTTGATCTCAGAATTAAATAATCATATATTATTTTTTCAGCATTAGCTACAAAGGTTTTCAGATTTGTACTGTCCAGAACAAAACCCAAATAAGCTCTCTTACTGAAAACCCTTTCCAAAATATTTAACTAAAACGTAATAACGAATTTCTTTCAGAGATGTTTCTGTACGAAAACGGTATAAAAAGAAGGCTTTATCTTAAGACCCAGAAAAAGAAGCATTAAGTAATTCAAGTTAACACTTGTCCTTCTTATTAAATATCAATATTTTGGGATCATTACAAAATAAACTCCCTTCCTTCGGCGGGGTCACAGCATATCATGGGTCACATTAAGAAACTCCGCACGGAATCCTTTCCGGATTTTTATTTCCTCAGATTTAGATTTTTAACGGTGTCGGCAGAAAAAACAAAAACGAAAGGAAAGCCCGAGCCGCGGGATTTCAGGCGCTCTCCCGCTAGCGCGGGGAGATCGGTGGGTATCGCTTTTCCCATCTGTTTTGTTTCCCAAGGCGGAATAACGAGCGCAGTGCGTTCACGCGCGGCTGTGTCTGCGGGCGCACGTCGGCTGCCGACACGCACACCGCGCACACACCGCG
>NW_010510802.1:0-22904 GCF_000687285.1 Phaethon lepturus
AGGTCTTTTCCAACCTTAATGTTTCTGTGAATTCTGTCCAACACATGGGATTTGTATAGCAAGGGGGAGTGAGGGGAGACGTCTGAAGGAGGAAAAAGAAACAACCGTGTGCCTGTTCTGCCTTCCCAAGTATGTGAGCAGGATGGGAGAGGAAACTCATTTTTGCTGTTGTTGAAATTATCAGATTTGAGAGGCTGGGGGAAGGACCCAGTGCCACAGTGCTGAGATGACAGGTAGGTTAGAGGAGATGGGTAAATGTAGTAGAATTTTCATTGGCTTTGGATATGTTATTCCAATTTTGGCTGCCTCAGGAGCCAGGGCTGTGTTTTGAGACCTGTTGTCTTTATTTTTTCTTCATCGTCCCTCTACTCTTTTTCTCCCTGAAATATTAGCTAAATTCATTTTCCTTGTCCAGCTGTTCTTTCACCTCCTTCCAGCTGAAGTGACTGCCCTCCGCACTCTCACACCCTACATGGCAGCAGCGAAACTGGCTTTCTGTGCGTTAGGCATAAGCAGCTGCAGGCAGCAATGTGATTGAGCAGCATTTATTACTCAAATAGCTTCTCTATATCCCCTGGAAAAAGATGGTGAGCAGGACAGAAGCATCCTCTAAGCTAGCTGTGACCTCTGGGCTGTGATTTAGACCACACTGGATCGAGATATGTTAAGGGCCTATGACCAAAACCAGATGAACATCAAAAAGAGATTTCAGATCCAACCTGGGGAGTTACTGTGGGTCTGAGCAATCCAGAGTTCGCTGTTCCCCAGCCATAATGGGACTATGCAAAATCAGTATCATAGCGTTTCTAATTGAAATGTTTCTGAAGCATTAACAGAAGAAGAAATTCAGTTCTGTGATGACTTTCAGAACTAAATACTTCAAAACTGGAAGGTTTTTTTAATTTAAAAACGCCATTTGTAAAATAGGGCAAATGGGTTGTAGAACTGCTTAACCTTGAGGTTACATTTGATAATTGAAGGAAAACTCAACTGCATTTCTTTGAAAGGTCAGAATCCTCTTGCCCTTTTGAAACACTGAAATTGGTTTTATCTTTGGTACTGCACCAGAGTTATTGCTGCAAAGGGAGGATACAATTATTGCCTGTAGACCTGCCATTTTCTGTGAGAAGAAAAGACTTTATTTATCTTAAAAGCCACACCATACCTTTTTAGCAATTAACTTCTCTCTTCCTAGCCGTATTCAAAATCCACCGGTCTATAGTGCCTTCTCTTCTGCCTGTGCCCAGTTTAATTGCTTCTTTTTTACAAGTTACATTTGTCAAGTTCTTTCTTTTTCAAAGCTGAACAAATAACTACGGGTGTTTGACAGGCATACCACATTCTGGGGAGGAATTTACTATAGAACTGTCTTCCTCTCATAAAATGAGGGAGTGTAAGTATGTGGGCGTGTATTCATCTATGTTTTTGTCATTGCCTGTTTGCATATGTTGTCCTTCTTTCTGTGGGCCTCAAAATCTGTGCACTGGAGTTGCTATTTCCTGGCCATACAGGTGTGTTGTGAAGATAAATTCCTTCACAGTATAACCTCTGTGGTGTGAGAGGGGGAAAAAAA
Source organism: Phaethon lepturus (assembly GCF_000687285.1). Taxonomy (NCBI): domain Eukaryota; kingdom Metazoa; phylum Chordata; class Aves; order Phaethontiformes; family Phaethontidae; genus Phaethon; species Phaethon lepturus. The sequence continues at coordinate 1,574 of NW_010510802.1, forward strand.
ACCCTGCTAAGTGTAGCAATAGGTTCAGGAGCCGTTAAGAATTCATGTTGATTAAAAAGAAATACTGGAGTGCTTGCTCTTCTGCTGGGCAAAACAGGTGGGGAGAACAGCATGCAGTCATGTAATTAAAAACTACCATAATTCATACTCGTGAGGTCACCAAGCAACATTAATCTGGTATGGCCTGAATTGGGAGTCTACAAGTGAAAGCCTCACTTGTGCTATCTATGAGAAGGGACACTTTTGATTTATGAATCCAAAGCTGGTGGTTGTATAGAGGACAATGCTGCTGTACTTCCATTTCGTGACAGTGTTAAGAAGTGGGCTTTGTAAAAAGAAAGGCTCAGTGGCCATAAGTATTTAATGAAATACTATAAAATCAAGAGTGCTTTTCACTAGTGTGCATTGACTGACCAAAGGGCTTGAGTTAGCCCTGAGCTGTCAGTTTTGTTGAAATCCTTGCAGTAAATATAAAGCATATGAAGATAAGTGTGAGGTCAGAAACAGGGCATTAAAAGGAGCCTAGGGAAAGGAGGCATGAAATCCCATTAATACTGAGTAAAATCAAATTCTCCTACACACATCTGAGAGTCCCAGGCTCGTATCCTACAGGCATTCTGGTGTGTGTACTTTCATGCATGAGGTTCTCCTGAAGAAGCGGGCAAGGCACATGCACAAGATTTGAGGGATTAGCAGCAAACTTCAGGCTTTCACTTCGATCTTCCCAGTGGCTTCTTAAGCTTCTAGCTATATTTGATCATATTCGACTTATTTTTTCCTGGTGCAAAAAATACTCAACCCATCCCTGTCTCTCTTTCAGTTCTATTTTGGATGTTAATTGTTACAGGCAGATAGGGTCTTGACCTGGCAAATACGCACATGCTTTGCTGTATTTGTATGATTAACTCTTTTGAAGTGAAGTAGATTGAGCCTTTGATATTGTGACTTGACAGAACTCCTTGAAGTGCATGCACCCAGACTGACTTACAGGTGGTGGGGGTTTAGTTCAACAGTATTCACAGAGTTTAATTAGAGGCATGGAGGGGGAGAGGGTAATTGCAGGATCAAGACGCGGAGGAATTACCGGTAGCAGAAGAATAACATTTGAATATTAATCAAATGCCACTTTCTTTACTTAATAGGTTTGATAAAATGGTTTTTGGAGCAGCATTCATTTTTTATCCTGACATTTTGGGCCATAGGATCCATCAGCTCTTTTCAAAAGGTTCTGAGTGGTAGCCAGGCAAGATTTAATTTTTTTACATGCTGATACACCTTCCTCCTGGAAAATTGTCAGAGGATGTCAAATTGAAAAGGTCCAAAATAGTCACGGCAAAGTAGTGCTTCCTGACTGGAAAGGTGTGAGAATGCTCTGTGTGATGCGTGGGATTCGACCTGAGAAAATACGTTGTGCGAGATCTGGCTGGTGCTGTGTAAGGCCCCTGCGTTGTCTCTGTGCTGCTGCATCCAGCTCTGGGGTCTCCAGTAAAAGAAAGACATAGACCTGTTGGAGCAGGTCCAGAGGAGACCACAATGATGATCTGAGGGATGGAACAGCTCTCCTGTGAGGACAGGCTGAGAGAGTTGGGGTTGTTCAGCCTGGAGAAGAGAAGGCTCTGGGGAGACCTTATTGCAGCCTTCCAGTACTTAAAAGGGGGCTTCTAAGGAACATGGAGAGAGACTTTTTAGCAGGTCCTGGTGATGGGACAAGGGACGATGTTTTTAAACTGAAAGAAGGTAAATTTAGATTAGACATAAGGAAGAAATTTTTTGCTATGAGGGTGGTGAGACACTGCCACAGGTTGCCCAGGGAAGCTGTGGATGCCCCATCCCTGGAATTGTTCAAGGTCCGTCTGGATGGAGCTTTGAGCAACCTGATCTAGTTGAAGATGTCCCTGCCCATGGCAGGGGGTTGGATCTTTAAAGGTCACTTCTGACCCAAACCAGTCTGTGGTTCTCTGATTCTCAATGCATCAGTCTGAGGTTGTGGATTCACTCTGGATTCAGCCAGTCTTACTGATGCATTTCCAGCACCAAAATGAAAGTAAAGATGTCAGTAGTGTTGAGCGAAGAGGTAGAGGACCCAGCAGCAGCCAGGGTTTGAGGCAGAGGGACAGCAGGCGAAGAACCTCAACTGGTAAGGGCTTGCAGGGGCCAGCATTGGCCATAGGTAATTGGAGAATGGTTTAGGCTGGAGGTTTAACATCTTGCCTGTGTGGTAGGTTATCCCAGCAGAGGGCATCCCCACACTGCTGGAATTCAGCTCGCACGGTGTGCTGCAGGCTTTTGGGTAGCATATTAGTATGCTTTGGATATAGTGTTATCACACTTTGTATGCTGTGTCGCGTGTTATGGTTGGTGGCGGTGTTCAAAGCCCACGCAGATTCACAAAGGCTTAATTAGCGATAGGATGCGAGGATGTGCATTTACTTTAGATTCACTTGTGTAATTAGACATAAATTGAGATTTATGAATAATTTACAGAGTTTGATAAAGGAGGAATGAAAATTAAGTGGGGAAAGAAATACTTTTTGAGTATTTTAAAGCTGGTTTGGCATAGTCTTGTTGATTGGCTGCTGTCTTGTAATGCTTTCACGCATTAATTTGTTATTTATTATTGAAATTAAGTAGATGTTAAACATTTTTCACAAATCAGACTTGATTTTTTTTTCCTGGGTGGAGGATAATATTGTTTATTCTTTTGAAAAAGTACCAATGAACTCCTCACTGCCCTTACATTTGTGCTTACACAGTAATTTTGGGAGGGGCTCTGGTAGCATACCCTGTTCAGAGTACTACTGGGACCTAGCAAACTAGAAATGTACAGCTATTCAGAAATTCCAGAATTGCTTTCCTCTCTCTTTTTGGGGTGTCTTTCAAAGGGAACATCTCTTTATTGCCACCACTTTAGTGCTTGGCTACTGAATTGCATGTCAGATCCTGCACACAGTGCTGCTCACGCTTACCTGTATTGCTTACAGTAGCCAAGTCTAAAATTCTTGTTTCTCATTCCCCTGTTGACACAGGTTTTGATTTGTACTTCATATCTTTCTTAGAGAGCTGCTTGCCTTTTGTGACTGGACACTGAACCTGTAGTGAGCATTGTACAGCTGAAATGCAAATATTTTTCAAAGCAGCTAGCTTGGTTGATAGTTACTGCAAAAGGCAGGGAGGTATGAAAGCTAAGGTGGTTATTATTCTTTATGCCTCTGTCTAATTTACTAAACTAGTAAGGGTGTGTCTGTTAATGCCAGGACCTGTTCTCTGGCCTGGAGGGCAGCTGGCACAGTCTGACTGCATCTGTAGTGTGGAACTTTCTTACCATCTGCAATGGGCATTGGTACCCAAACTGGTTACTGCGTGGTCTCTGCACCAGGCTAAATCTTGGGCTGAAAAACTAGCTGCGGGAGTGCTAGCTGCCCAGAGTCAAAACTGTGCCAGACATTGTCAGGTTCCAGTAGACACTGTAAGGTTCCTAATAGACAGTCTCAGGTTCCAGTGCCTGGGAATATGCCTGATACTGTTTAGTTTGCTAGTATAGATACAGTTTATGGATTCTGGGTTAATCTATAACTCGTTTCCCTTCTGTGCTTTTTGTTGGGTTGACTTCCTTTTATCACTGTGTTGGTGGAAGAACTTTGCCTTCTTCCATCCCAAGATGTGCTGCTTCAGTCTCTTCATCTTTTATGTTGCAGTATTAATTAGGATCCACTTCACCAACATGTGTTACAGGAGCTGTAGTAGAGGATCTGTGCCATACACACTCCACTAGCACTAGTTTTTTGGACTTTTTTTTTAATATTTAACTGTATTCATTGAAACATATTCATGGATTATGGGGCTATGGAGGGTCATGATGAATATATTGTCTGTATAATACCACAGTCGCAGAACATGACAGTCATTCTCCATTGTGCCTGTAATGTCACTTAGAGATAGTCTTTTGTTTGTGTGGGTTTTGTGTGTTGATTTTTTAACGTTCTGAATTCAAAGTTTAATGTGGCATAGAAGCCACACCGTTTCTAGCCAGCATTCCTATGTTTATGGCTTTCCTTGTAATATCGTGGGCCTTATTTCTCCTCAGGCTTCCTGTCTTTGTGTGCAGAAGGAATGACTCCGCTGTTGGCATCTTCTCCCTGTATGAGAACCTGTAGGCCGTGGCCAAGTTGTTGTTTTTTATTTTCTCATGGATAAACTGAACAGTCAGGGGTCAGGTGAGGTCTTTGCCCTTCAGTTTCTGTATTAAGTGCTTTGCAGGGCAGCAAATGTGCCTGTTTTTCAGGCCTTAACATTCAGAAGGGCGCTGAAGCCCACCAGGGCTGAGCAATGGGTCTTCTGGCTCCATGGTGAAAAGATTCAGGCTGCTTTCTCCATCAGATACTTACCTGTCTGCGCTTCTCTTCCCTTCCACCTCTCAGGGCTGGGCACCGTATAGCTCGTTTTTAGTGGACAAGGATTTTTGCTGTCAGAGAAAAGTATCTGGAGCAGTGACCTTCCCAGGATTTCATTAGTTGATGAGTCAGACAAATGGACACTGGGTATCTGGCAATGAACTTCAATTCCATGAGGGAGCAGAGTTTAATAACAGAATTAGAAGACAAGCAACAATGCTTGCGGATTCAGTCTGTAGACAACAGGCTTTTACTAGGCTGTAGGTAAAGCTCCTTGGTAATACATGTTTTTCCACTTCAGTTTTGAGGGTTAATGTTTCATAGTGCTTAAACTGCTGCTTTGCTGCTCATGTAAAGACACTTACCCAGGCAGCCTGTTTCCTTGCAGGTTTCCAAGAAGTACAGTGAGATAGAGGAGCTCTACCAGAGACTGGTGGCACGATATCCAAAGGCTTCTCTTCCGCTCTTGCCTAGAAAAGTTCTCTTCGTGGGGGAATCTGACATCTGTGAACGAAGAGCTGTGTTCAATGATATCATGAAATTCATCTCAAAAGATGAGGATCTAGCAACGAGTCCTGAGTTACTGGAATTTTTAGGTAACTAGAAGATGTGAGAGTTCCCTCTCCCATGAATGTGCTTGATAAAAGCGTTATTAAGCTCTTGACTCAGGTAGTCAAAAATTAGAGAATGCCAGAATAAAGGCTGTCACTGAAAATATCCTCTTGTGCATTTACAGTGCTGCATAGTCATGTTTGCTAGTGTTTTCCCCTCCTCTCAGTGGACACATGCCTCATTCACAATGAAGTGATGATAACACAGTGCTTGCTTTGAAGATTTCTATCCCACTGTTTCTGATCTCCCTTAGACATATTCCTAAGTTGTGATTCAGAACATGTGAGTTCAGAAGGCTAAATGATCATATATTGTCAATGGAGAGATGAACCCTAAAGGGACAGTGCAGGGTCTCCTTTAGTGATCAGCTCTTCCACGTTTTGTGTGATTTTCATTCCTAATAAAATAGTTAGGCCTTACTGAAGAGGGTCCTAAAACAAATTATTGACTCTGAGAAAGATTTGAATAAAACACAGATTATTTATTAGTTAAACCTCCTTTTTTTTTTTTTTTTATTTTTTAATTTTCCTTAGCCTCACATCCAGCCCTTGCTGCCTGTTCCAGGGATTCATGCAGTTCCTTTCTTATGCTCCTTGGGCATAGCAGGGAGTCACTGAATGAATGGAACAGATGGGCTCTCTGCTCTTAATTCAGCTGAGAGCTGCTGAGCAGGGAATACTCCAGCCTGGTGCTGTGCAGGATTCTCGGTGTAGCGTTAGTTTTAAGGAAGTGAAGTTGCAAGGTGCTAGCAGGTCACCGTGTGTGAACAGCTGATTTTGCAAAAGTGTCAAAGTGTGGCCAGATTAGAAGTTCTGTGAGACTGAAAGCTTCCTAAAGTCAAGAGGGGGGGAAATTGCATAATATTTGGCAAAATCATTTTCCTAAGAAGGTTTTGGAGTGTTTGTGGGGTTTTTTCTTTTTTTCCCTGGCATTGCCCTCTTTAAAGTAGACGCCTTGCACAGAGAATTCAGAATTCACGTTGATTAACCTTTGTGTGCAGATTAACCTAACCATGGTGCATGTGTCTACAGCTGAATTAGTCTGGACTGTCTTTATATTATGGACAGATTGGGTGCAAATAATGTGACCTGTTCATTGAAATCTGCCTTAGAATGATATGTCTCACCCTACCAAACCAGATGGAATTCAGTACATAAACTGCAGAACCTCAAGCTAGTTGTGTACACTTTCCTTACAGATTGTGGAGACACAGTCGATATACTCGGGGTGTTTAGGGAGAATCAACATGGTAAAACACAGATTACTGTGGGGATAAGATAAGCAGCATCCTAACATTCACTGCCTATCCCGACCAGCACTTTCGTGCCTATAAGGGGAGCATAAGACCACTTGCTCAGTGTAGACACCCACATTTAGTCAATTAAGTCTACCCTGGCTGACTTACCAGACGAGAGTGTGAATAGCTGGGTGAGATGAGTCTCCCATGCCATGTTACTTTAACAGACAAAAGGATGAAACCGTGAATTCTATCCATTATGGTTTTCACTAGCCTATTTTAGCTAGTCTCATTATTTTAAATTGCTTTCCTGAACATCCAGAGACTCCACAGTACGGAATAGTTCTCTCTTCATTCTCCTGGGCTTTGCATATAACAGGTATAGTGAGAAGGCTCGGTCAAAGCACATGTTTCAGTTTGGTGAATTTGTTCAGTTGGATGGATTTTGCATACTGAAGAGAGTTAGAACTTTTGGCTTTATTTTTGAGTGTAAATTGAAGAGCTGCTGTGGAAACTTTTTCATGCTATCCAGTGCTCTAATTTTAGCCCAAATGAATTAAATTAGTAGCAAAAAGTTGACTTAATCTCAACTAGCTATGTGAAAGTTAGCTACCTACATCTAAGCAGAGTATTTACGGCCTCTCTGTAGCCAGTGGAGAGAAACAGGCACTTCAGAGGGAAACTCCTGCTCAGGCAACTTTATTTGGATGGGATGAATCACCACGTGGAAATTCTATTGTTTCTATTGACTATAGAAGGAACATAAATAAGCAAATTAGACATGCTCTGCTACATCTCTGATAAAGTTCACTTCCTCTGTCTTTCTCTACTTAACTACTTTAAATCAGTAAACAGATCATACACATAATGACACACCAGTGGATAGAAGGGACAGCCAGGAATGTTGAAAGAGTTTCACAAAAGCTGATTGTGTCCTTCATTCCCCAAACAAAACCATCAGGAACAGGTGCAAGGTATTAAATAAAACATAGTTGTTATCCTGTGTATTCAGTTTTGCATCCATTATTGTATTTTGCAGGAACAAAATCTACTAGTGCCATTGACTTCAAGGGTAAAAACATTCCTGATGACAAGGAGAAGGAAGATGAAGAAAATGAGGCATTGGATTTTTTCAAAGAAGAGAAGACACCTGACTTAATCCCACATCTTTCATCAGTGGAAAATGCCAAAAAAGGGGAAAAAAAAGAGGAGGAAGAAGAGGAAGAAGATTTAGATCCTCTTGGTATAATCAGGTATGCTGGTAGTGCCTTTGTTACGTAGTTTTTAGCCTAGTTTTCTAAAGAAATATGGCTGTTCTATTTCACTGTCCCCTCATCCCATCATTTTATAACATTGACCACTCTCAACTGAATTTCACAGAGGAGGAGGTCTCTGCAGTTCACGAAGGAGGTGTCTCAGTAGAAGGAGGAGATTTTGTGGTGCCTCTTTAGTGCATTCCTCAGGAAATCCAAGTGACAGAGGGACATTGTGAATGCCTTCATAACAGTCTTAGCTACAGTAGGCACTTCAGCGGACACTGCAGGGTCCCACCACAAAATGTAAAGCCACCAGGGTCCATTGGATGTGTCGTTCTGGAGTACACTGGTGTTTACAGGGTCTGGAACGGTTTTTGAGCTCACTTGTGTCTACAAGGAGGTAAAGTTGTAGCAGTGTAAAGACCAAAAGATCCAACGTTTCAGTCATGCTGTTCACACATAGACTTTTCTTTCCTTCTTCCCTTATCTGAAGGTGTCACATGCTAAATGCCACTAAGGCATAAGCAATAACAGCCTGAGAAGCAATAATTGAATCAAAGCTTGCTGATGTTAGTATCTGGGTTTGCTTACCTGTCCAATAATTTTCAGACAGTTATTTTCTTCACTTCAAGATGGAATTTCTCCCTAATTCCCAAAAACATTTCTAATTTCTAACTACTGAAGCCTGAAAGCAAATTTAGTTTCTCAGTAACTGGGATCATGAGTAGTGACTACTTTTTTTAGGGTGTCTCAGGCTTTAGATGCCCAAGTAGAAAAGGCTTAGCTGTTCTTGATCTTCAGTAAGCACCGACTGATTCAACTGAATTGTTCCAGCCACCCACAGTCGCCAGCCACTGCTGAATGTTCTTTGTCTTGGACCCAGACAGTGCTTTCAAAATGCTTCTTCATAGCAATAGGCAGTAACTGATAGTAACAAGCCAGAGCCCTCTCTTATGTTTCCCAATCACCTTGAATCACTTCCAAGGGGATCATTCACTCCAGGCTCTACACTGTAGTCTCCCACACTTAGTTGACCCAACTTAGCGTCAACTACAATGATTAATACTGGAAGCACCATTTACACTTTGGTCCAAATCCTGCCCTTACAATAATATGTAATTGTTGATGTCCAGATAGCATCCTTTTTACTCGAAGTATTTAATGCTTTACATACCACCATAAAACTTTAAATATTATTCTTTTGACAAAGCATGTGCTTCATTACTAAGCATCAAAATTATTCTTTTGTTGAAGAAGAGTTTTAAAAAGTTAAATAACTATTTACAATGAGAAGTTAGATAAAGCAGTACTTCCCACAAAATGGTCCTTAGTTGGTAAGTTTACAAAAGAAGCTGTCCTTTTTTGGATAGGAAAATGATCTATTGGGTTAGCAAATGCAATGTTGTATTTTCCAAGTTACAACAAGTAGAAGCTGTAAAGAACTTGCTGTGCCAAAATAAGCAAGAAGTTTGCTTTTCTGCTCTGCACAGTTTGACATAGCATTTGAAAGTCTTGGTCTTTTAATGCATTGAAGGATGACAGGATCTGGTATTTAATCCTCGTTTAGTTTATTGCTTCCATGCCTTTCGAGAACAGAATTCTTACTGAATCAGAAAATCTTCATTTATATAAGAAGTCTGGTCTTTCCTGGTACAGAGCTGCAGCATGACATGTTATGAAGTCAGATGTTTTTAACCCTAAACCAGTGGTTGGCTCTCTATAAAAAAAATCTCCATATGTATTTATTATTATTTTTGCAAATCTCACATGCACAGTGTCGAGGCAGAGACATGAAAGTGGAAACAAGAATCCTGAATATCGTTTTACATTGTCTGTATTCTCCTGTAACTCACCCTGCTTCCATGGAAGATCTTTTCAGTTCACATCAATGGAGATCAGATCAGATAGAAGCATCGTATCCCAGTTTTATGCTGTCTAGTAGTAGATGTCTAGGTAAGACGCCAATGGCAGCTGTCAGCGGATGGGCATTTCTTGGGTCACCATTTTAGGGTGTCTTCTATGCCCATTAAAATCTTGGGTGCTTACATGCTTTAAAGAGGGAGCTCACAGGCCTCACAGCTTTAGTACTTCAGATGTGCTTCAAGTTACTGTGGGATGGGGATGAATAAAAAAGGAAGTGATGCAGACTGGAGGGATATGTTTAGTAGTAAACTGCTCCCTAATGCATAATAAATTCAGGTTAAAAAAAGTAAAAAAATCCATGATCCTTTCCCCTGTGAAAAACCTTTGAAAGGTTGTAAAGTCAGCACTGAAACAAGCCAGTCCATTCCAAGCAGTATCGGTGGCCGGGGTGCTTTGAGCAGCAGAGCTCTGACCTAAATTGAATCATGTGTTTGGCATAATCTTACAGGTTTTTTTCTTTCTGGATGAGGATGAAACTACTCCAGTAGCACAGGCCTCCATATGTTGTCAGCACGCTTCATTTGGTAACAACTTTTCCTCCTGGGCCAGAAGGCTTTCACTTGGATTTGGCCCAGCGCTGCTGCTGTGCTGCTGAACCACCAGATATCCAGTTAAATGTACTGGCCTTAAGGGTAAAATGCTAAACTAGGGTCTTTTTTCTGGTTTTGTATTGCTGGTGATCATCCAGGTGGAAGCTCATAATGGTCTGGTTCCTTCTGCCTGGCGGAGACATCCCAGCTGGGCTGATTCTCTCCCTTGCGTTCAAGGCTGTGTCTGAGTTGCTCTTTCATGTCTGGTGGGCGACTCACTTGGCAGTTTGCTCCTCAGCTTTAGTGAGTATACATGATGGTCTCCAAACTTTGTGTTTCTTCACTACATGATTCTCATGCCCAAAAGCTTCCTTTTTCGGGTTAGCAGGGTGATCTTGGGCCATGTCAGGGATTCTTAACAATAGAAAAACTGTGGTTTTTTTCTTGTCCAGATCAGGGACATTTCAAAAAACATAATACATGTTTCTGATGAAGTTTTCAGCTTTTAACATCCCCCCTCCTTCTTTTTTTTTTTTTCTTTTTCTGCTAGGCCTGGTTCTTCCTAGAGTAAAACGTGCTCAAAAATGGGTTACATTTGTGGGGTACAGTGTTGAAATTAATTTGAAATATATTTTTGAGGAGTGTACTTTCTCCTCTTCTCCTACTCTTTTCTTGATGGTTTAGAGTATTGTTATTCCACTGTACTGTCACCAGTTACTGTGCAAGTTTTTGTGGACATTTGCAGAAATCTTTTCAGCTTTGGACAGAATATAAAGGTCCTAATACTGAGTGAGGTGGTCCTTTGACATCAGCTGTGCAGCAGGGAATGAATATAGTGTACTCACTTTTATAGCAGTGGCACATTTTTAGCTCTATTTCATTTTTCTTGGCAGAGTAAGTGTACAGCGACTTGTAAGTCACAAGGCTCTCGTAACCAAACCATTTTTTTTAAAGTCAGCATGTCTTTTTTTCTTTTTATTTTTTTCTAGTAAGCCACCATCATTAGAATATCCCTTTGTTAAAATGTTTTGATTCCTTTCTAAGTGGGAAATCAGATATGTATTTTACTCCACATTGTAGGGACAGTATTAGGCATATTGACTTATCTTTGTCTCTGTTGCTTTCCTTAAAGTGAATGCAATACCTCTCTATCACTCTCTCTAAATCCATCTGTCTCAGCATTTGCAGAAACATATATTTAAGCCCTCAGTTGGCTACCATGGTGCTTTTACAATACACCTGGGTTTTTAAAGGTGCAATATCTTTTAACACTGATGTATTTTAAAGGATTTTCCTGGTAAATTACAGAATATTACCGTGTGGCTAGTCACAATTGCAGGGGTTTCTCCAAGTGGAATGCCTTCAGGAATGAAAGAACCAAGAATCTGAAAGAGGCTAATCCTCTGAAGGGAAAGGCATGGAAGACAGCCACAAGATGGAGGAGCTATTTATCCGCAGCTAGGGGATTCTTTATGATACTGCTGAAAATTCTGCAATGGAAAAAAGGTGTACTTTGCCAGTGGTTTCCGAGAAGATTTGCATGGAGTGGAGAGAGATGTGTGAAGCAGGAATCCTGAGCAGCATCAACACTAGTCAGCTCAGCCATGCCAGGGCACGTTGGCTGAGGCTGACTGGGCAGTGTCTGGCCATGTCTATACCGTTACGTTCTCCTGTCCTCCAGATTAGGTTTGCTGCATCCAGAATGCCCACTGGAAATGGCTGCTGGCTTGTGCTGCCTCCTGGGCAATGAGTAGGATGGTTTAGGAGAAGGCAGGTTGTCCCATGCCAGGGGGGTGCCAGGGACTGTGCTAACAGTTGAATTGTTACACTGGGGTCTTGCCCCAGGGTGTGCAGTAGTTACTAAAAAAACTAGTGTGGCCCTGAGCTCCTCTGCCCACAGGGGTTAGCTTTCTGCCTGCTGCCATGTTTGCTCCCAGTCTGCCCTGAGGGTTCCTTAGGAAACCTTGCTTTCTTGCTTTCTGTAGGGAATTCAGGCAGCCGGTTGTGGATTTTTTCACTTGATCCAATGAGGATCAAGTTAGGCATTTCTAGCTCTGAATCTTAAAACAGTTTAAAAAACACATCACAGTAACTGAATTGGGTTTTGTCTTCTCCCTCTGTGGATGAACTATGTAGTTTTATTGTTTGTAGGCTGAAGCCAAGAGCTTTAGCATCGTTCTCCTCTGACTTTATAGTTAAAACAACTGAATTTAGTAGTGGTATTGAGTTTACTCCAATAAACCTGAGACAGCAGCTGATTAAAGTAACTCAGAACCAGCTCCTCTGAACAAAGCAGCAAAAATTTTGCAAAAGGAGTTTGAGTGCTTCATGGGTTAAAGCATGCAGCAGCTGTGTGTATGCATTTCTTCAGCTGCAATCAACTTCTGAGGTAATATTCGCTCACCAGCTTGGGAGAACCCACCTTTTCCTATGCTTTTCTTTCCTGCCTCCATCAGCCCTCCGCAGCCCTCACAGGAGCCTCTCCTCCGCCTGCGGTTCCCTCCCTTCCGTCCTTTTTCCTTTGCCTCCCTAAATCTTTCAGTGACAGCATATCCTCCCTCAGCCCTAGGTTTTTCCTGGCAAACTGCACAGAGGTGGGTATTCCCCCAGGCAAGGGCTCTTCTGTCTCCTCATGAATCCGGGGGAGTTTTGTCCCCACGCTCTACCTCTGCTATTGTTTCAGCGGATTTCCCCTCGTGGCTTCTCCTCATCCAAATTTGTGCCTTCCCAGAGGAATAAAGGCATGTGGGTAGGTGGAAGCTTTGCATCTGTTGTGTTTAAGCGCAGATGCAGCTAAGTCCTGACAATAGTTAGGGATGGGGCTGGTGAGGGCTGACCTTTTGGGAGCCTTCTGCCAAGTTTTTAAAAGCCTTGTACCTAGTTAATGCTGGGGTCAAGCTCAGCCACCCCTGGTGCCAGAGGTGTGCTGTTGCTGGGTTTAGTTGGTAAGGAGATTATTAAAGGACTCAGGGCCTTTTCTGACTGCAGATGAAATGGGCAATTGCTTTGTGCAATGGACTGGCAGGGAAGGAGCAGCCAGGCAGGCAGCCCTAGCCTTGCCAGAGCCCCGCAGAGCCAGGCTGACTGCAGGAGGAGGTAGATTTGGCGCACAAGCCAGCAGTTGTTTCTGGGTTGAGTCCTATACCTTTATGTCTCCCAGCGCCCTAATGGCAGCCAGGCTAGAGTTTGACTCCTGAGCTGTTCATCTCGGTGCTCTTTTTCCTTTTCTTCCCTGTTTTGGCAGAAGAACCTAGGATGGCCTCAGCCTTTTGTCTTTGGGGGAGTGGCAACTCTTGATCTTGCTTCCTCTGCCAGAAACCTTGGGCTGCTGAGAATGGCTGACAGAGAGGCAGAAATCAGCTTAAGGGGAGTCCTGCATTTATGATCTTTCCAAGTGGTTTTATTGATGGAGTGCCCAGAGCTGTAATAGGTGAGGGCAGTATGCTTGCCGATGGATTTTCACCTCCAAGTAAGAGAATTTCTGCAGGCTGGAGCGGTGTCATGGCACAGCTGCTGTCTGCTGGACAGATGGTCTGGAGCAAACTTGTCAAAATGTGTGTTCAGCTGCTGTGCCTTCTGGTCCTTGGTTGGCCGCCTTGGTGGTACTCCTGCCACTCCTGAGGATGCCACTCCTCAGACATCCTCCTACTCCTCAGCCACTCATAAATTCACAACTGCCTTTTGGTCTAGTCAGGTACGTGCATGACTTCCCCTCTGTATCCAGTACGATTCATGCAGAGCAGTAGAAACACTTGTCTGTCTGTCCTAATCAGCTGAGAGAGAGTGAAGGTCTCGAAACATCAAAGAGAGGGGATACAGGTTGTTTTTTCTTTAAGTAAATTCAGAGGGTTAAAACAATGAACAAGAAAAGAAAAGACAACCCTTGTTTTCCTAGCAGTGTGTGCATCCGTGCTCACAGCTGTGAAGCCTTCAGAGATTTAAACAGGCAGATCTTTATTTTCTGTCAGTTGTTGAGTCACAAGCTTAGGTTGCAAGGCATGCCCGACCATCGCTTTGCCAAGCGACACAAGTATTTGTCGCAATTCCAATCCAGCTACTGTCAGACTGGCGACTTGCAAAATCCCAGTAAACAACCCCGTTGGTCTTCTACTGAAACATTTCTGACAGTTGAAATTTTTCCGAAAACCAAGGACATAGTCTGGTATAGTGTTCTTCCCCATCAAAGAGAGGAAAAAGGAGAAAAGGCAGCAAAAAGTGTGTACTACCCATCCACTTAAAGGATAAGCCTCACTTTTCATAAATTGTCTGCTCTCAACTATTTTTAGTGGCCACCTTATAGCCTCTCCCTGGAGGTGTTTTAACTGAGCGACTAGGGAGTAAAGCAGAACAGCAGGGATGCTCTCCTTGCAGGAATTCAGTCCCTCCAGTTTGTCTGTCCTGAACTTTTTTTATGTTTATAGGTGCTTTGTGAGTGTTGTTTTCCCATGTAATGGGTTTTCCTTTCCCTTCTGCCTCCAATCCCATCTCCTGAGCACAGCTTCCCATATGTTTCTTTACTGCAAATCTTGCTGTCCCCCCACGGATGGAAGATTGAGGGTGATTGAAACAAAACAATGGACAAGGAAACCATGTTTAGCTATTGAATCTCACAGAATCATCCATACTCGTTCTGTGTTGTGTCTTCTGAGTGATCACTCTTGGAGTATGTTTTCCTTGGGACAACTCTACCAAGGCCTGGGGTGGCTCCAAGTGGTGGAACTGAGAACGTTTTCTAGCTGTACTTTCCAACCAGGGAAATGGAGTTGGTTTTGTGAAGGACTCAGCCCTCTTACTGCTGTTCTGTGGTAGTGCTAACTGAATGTAAGCACACTCAGGAAAACGGAGATTTTCTGGTACTCCTGAGCTTGTAGTTGGCGTATGTTACATCCGTAAGCACGGCTTCAGGAGACCATATTTGAGAGGTGATTGCAAAAACCCTCCTGCTATGTCCACTCCTGGCAATCAGAAAGAACTGCACCTTGGGATCAGAGCTAGGACACTCAGACTGTCAGAGAGGTGGAGAGGAGTGGATGTATAACTTACAGATCTGAAGTTGGCTGCCCTGTGTTTTCTTTTATAATGAAAACAGTCACTTCCCCGACCTAAGGAAAACTTGTGAGAGTCCTCCCCTGTGCCAAAATTGTCCTTACCTGCATTCATATTTCTTGGGCTAGCATTGGATTTTTGGTCCCATAAGATTATGCAGTCATAATTTCCCCAGGTTTTATGTTGCATGTTGAAGGAATTGCCTTATTTAAATCAGTGATGAGTTTCTGTCATGGCTGGCTTGAGTGATTCCAGTACATACACAGCTGGAACATGAGGATCCTTTGGGAGGGAGTTTAAGTAATTATTTTAATGTGCTTCATTTTCTTTTTGATTAGAACACTGAATATACTTTAATGGGTTTTATAAATAGTAAATTTGTGTTTATATCATCATCCTAAACCCAAAGGACTGTGAATAACTCTATAGTCTGTGTAGTGTTATAGCTGTGTATGCCATCTGACAGTGTTTTCAAGCAGGACACAAATGTAACTACACCTGGGGTAAAATGCAGCAAGGACTTAACAGCTTAATGCAGCACCTCATTGCCGTGTCAGACAGTAAGTGAAGAACACATAACTGAACTGGAAATGCAGGGGGAATTGCACCAATGTAAATGTAAATATCCAGCTTGGAATTTGACCAGCTTGCTGAAGGAGGTATGTCTGCTTTTAAGAAAGATATCATGGGATTTTTAATGGACCTGGTTCATTGTTTACAAAGTATTAAAGCAATAAAACTTACCACACACTTTTCTGTATATGGAAGAATTGTAGAGGCAAGTAATGTCAGGGAACTGGAATGAAATACCATTGCCACTAGCTGGCACCAGCTTTCAAATAATCCCCCTAGTCCTCTAAGTGAACTCTCAGCTTTTGATTTTCTCATCCTGTGAACAGCAATGTGCGGTCATTTGTAGCAGTGCAGAACTAAACAGCGATGAAGGCGTGCAGAAGCTGCCGTGAGCCATTCTGCAGGCGTAGTAAGCAAGTCCTTAACTGAGACAGATTTGTAGAAAGCAGGAGATCCTTTAGAAGGGGTGCAGGATAAATTTATAATCACACAGAATCAAAAGTGTCTTTTTTTTTTTTTTTACTTCTGCTTTGGAAGAGGATTGACCATGATGTAATTGGGCAGATTTAAACATGTTTTGTTTCATGGACTTTACAATAATAGGATGACTCAAGTCCTTAATTAGAATAAAAAAGCATTACCTCATCGATTAGCCTGCTCCTTTCACCAAGGCACGGGAAATCTTTAATGACAGATGCAGGGAAGTGCTTGTAGATGAGACAGACTGCTAATGAAGGATGGGTTCAGAGCTGCCCTGTTGCTTTTCTGTCCACCGAGTAGAACAGAATTGTTTGCTCTAGAAGAAGCGGTCTGTGGGGTGAACGTGTGCTCAGTTTAAATCAAGATGGGAGACTTGCTTTTCCTTTTATGTGATGCTGTCAAGTTCCTAATTCAGCAGACTTAATAAAACCATTGTTCCCTTTTCCCCATGGATCTGCTGCAGAAGTTTCTGTCTTGGTTTCAAAGGATCAAAGAACTGTCATTTGGAAGTGATCTGTAAAACTTTGCCAAAAATGCATGAATTAGCCATTGTAACTGTGGGCTGGTGCTAATTAACACACCTGGGGATCACATCTCTTGCTCCTGCCCCTTGCAGCAGTTGGCCAGATCTGGAATCATCTGAAGTGCCAGTGAAAGGAGGAATGTCCTTAAGGACAGACACTCATCTGGGACTCAGCAGCTCTTTATTCTGCGCTTGAATTTCTCAGGTTGCATCACAGTACTCATAAATTAGATCTCTTCATTATCCCTTTGGTAAAAGGCATAAAACTGATTTTATAGTTTTGCCTGGCTTTTCTTGGTGCAGGTGGTGCTGAGTCTATGTCTGGCACTTAAGGATGCTCTGTGAGCATAAAGCACCAAAGGCATTTTGCAGAAAGTACATAGCTGGCTGCTGTGGCTCCTGTCAGCTAGCACTCTTTTGGGTGATGGTGGGCACAGCTCAGGAGCTAGCTCAGGGCTGGATGGGTGCAGCCAGCCTGTTTTTGAGTATAACAGAGTTCAGCCATGTGGCTGTGAGCCATGGTGTATCAGTTGGCTAGGGAAAGGTCTTGACTTGGGTTTTGCTAGTGTAGGCTATTTTCTGAGGTCTGCTCTCTGAACCATGATTTTCTGTAATAACTGCTACTTATTTGGCACGATACACAAACTGGTCAGAGTGGCTTGGATGGAAGATTTCCAAGCTTCTTTCTGCCTTGCTTTATTGTTTTTTGTCTGTAATAGCATCCGAGGCATTCTCTGAAGGCATCATTAAACACAGAACACGGTGTCATGTCCTCAAAACCACCTTACAACATTATCTAGACCCATTTGCTAAAGACATCTCATTTTTCATCCGTGTGATGGGTTATCTGCCAGCATAGGCTGTTGCTGTGTGTAACAATCTTGTCCTGGAAACTTGTTCCAGAGTCATCTGTCTTTCTCGTCTTGGCTATGAGTGACAGAGCCATGACCCCACTGTTCCTGTAATATGAAAAAAAGCAAATGAGTTCTTAAGAGGCTCCTGAGGGCTAACCCTCACTTCCTCCCTCAGGGGCTGTTACGGCAAACCCTGACCTCACTGGAGTTGTTTTTATTTGTTCAGCGGTGCCGCCAAGAGGCAAGGGTAGTGCCACACAATGCAGGATGCTCAAACAGGAAGGAGAAGTGTGTGGTCCAGGGGTCTGGACCAAGGTCTCGGGGGAATTAGTTTCAGTTCTTTGTTACAAAGACATCCTGTTTAGGCCGAAGACAGCTCGCTTCTGGTTTTCAGGACCGTGTTCCATTCCTGATCTGTAAAAGAAGAGTGCTGGCATGCCCCGCCACATAGAGGTGCAGAGAGAGTGAATTCTGAAAGGTTGTGAGATCTTTGGGGGTATCCAAACGTTGCAGTCTGTTGGCAATAAGCATTGTTTTAGTTGCCCTTGGGAGGTGGTGGGAGATGTAACCCAGCATGTCGTATCCCTTCTTCTCATGGAGGAACTTACTCAGTCTGCCAGTCATTTAGCTGTTGGCAGCAGAGCACCTTTGCTTGCCATTGTCATGGTGGTGTGGTGCACTGCCAGGCGGATGGTACTGATGGATGGGATGAAGGATGCCACTGTATCCTTAAACCCTGCAGACAAATGGACAACTTGGCAAAGGACAGTGTCCCTTCTGCTCTCTGCTTATCTGTTCTTCCTGGGAGGGACTGGTACCCAGGACCCCTCACAGGGACCATTTCCAAAAGGTGACATGGAGAAGTCTGAATCAAGTTTGTCTCCGTATACAGTCTTATGACAGCATCTCATCAAACTTTGCTCCTTCAGAGACCACCACATGACTTTGTTCTCTGACCAAAGCATGTCATAAGCTCCCTCCATTTCAGGCTATGCCTTTGCAGAGCTCTAGCCCAACCCTCACATTATTTCAAGAACTTTGAACTGAAAATTGGATGCAGAATAAATAACAATTCCACGGCACCACACAGAGCAAAGGAAGACCAAGGCCAAGTGTTGTGTAGTATGGGTACAGTCCTTCCCCAGCGCTCTTCAGCAGGGGAGGTGTGTGTGCCTCCTGTGCTCATCGCACCTCTGCTGTGGAATTCTGCCAGCCATGGGAAGGTGGGCAGCCTCAAAACCCTTCCCTTCCTCAGACACACCACAGGCAGGTATCAGTGTCCTCCCTTGGGGATGCAAAGGAAGGCAAATAGAGACAGGACTGAGGCCAAGGACTGGGTGGGCAGCACAGAGAGGCTTGGTGAGCGGCACAAGGCAGCCCCATGAATCAGCACCGGGCATTTTGGCCATGTTTGTATTTTTACAACCACACTGATCCTGTGGTGTTCATTCTCTGTCCTGTCTATGTGACATGTGAAAGGTCTGCTGTAGCATTTCTCCTTATGGATCCAGATCCTGAAATGTCCTGGGTCTGTGTCTCCTGACTGAAATGATCATTATTTCCTCCAACATTGCCACAGCCACTGTAACACCGGGGAGTGGAAGCCTAAAACATTGTG
The DNA here is from genome assembly GCF_000687285.1 of Phaethon lepturus. Lineage (NCBI taxonomy): Eukaryota > Metazoa > Chordata > Aves > Phaethontiformes > Phaethontidae > Phaethon > Phaethon lepturus. Next base: position 20,617 of record NW_010510802.1, read on the forward strand.
CAGTTATTTGTAATTGCTACTCCTCTGCTGTCACCAGCACAATTTCATCACTTTTCCACTGGTCCCTCCCACTGATACAGATTAGTGACATAATTTCTGCTCACCCTGTGTATTCAAAAAGATCTCCCTTACCAAACCTCAGTTAATTCCTCACGTCTCTCCAGCTTACTAGATGTCTTAATTTCACCAGATTCTCCACTGATGTAAAATGGTGTCACTTTAATATACTTCGAGTCCATTTAGGGTTTGTGAGTCAGCAGACTGGCCCAGAGGGTCAAGTTACCTACCCAAGCTCACACCGCGAGTCGACAGCAGCTAATCCTGAAGAGAGCTCTCCTTGGGCTAATAGAGCACTGTCCACTTGCCGCTTTTTGTCCCTGGAGAGGACTGAGGTCTCACCTTGTCCGGGACTCGAGAGCCTGAGACATTTACCAGCATTTCTACCCGTAGTCTGTGTTCCCTGATCCATTTTCCCTGCCGCGTCCCTTGCAGCACATGGATCCTCAGCGTCTCTAACCCGGCCAGCCCCGAGGGGGCCGGCTGGCAGCAGCCCCCCGTTGGGTGGCTAGGCAGGAGTGAGCGGCAGGGTCTGCAGTGAACCAGCTGGGTGGATCTGCGGGCTCGTGTCGCTTGTCAAGTCGTTCTCCGGGGATATGAGATGCTAGTTGGAGGCCTCGCTGAGATCATCCATCTGCCATCTCTGAAGAGTGCTGTGGGAATAACAAGTGTCGCTCTGGGTGAGCTGATCTCCGAGAGATTTTTTGCCAATGGGAGGGGAATGATTTTGGCTATGGTTTTAGGGTATTATCATGACTGTTAAGTAACACCAGCGCTGAGCTGGATTTCGTGCATGAGCCAGAACACTTGTAAAAACCACTTATTTCTTCCTCTTTTAGTCACGTGTTCATGAATTGCTTGCGTTTATCAGGTTTCTGCGATTCGGCGCCCGGCCTCGCTGTGCTCCACCAAGGGCTCGCGGTGCTTCCCCCGCTGAACCCGTCCGTTCGGCGCGACAGCCGGCGGTTGTGTGCCCTGCGCTCCATGCCCAGCCCCTGAAATTACTTCTGTTGCAAAAGCTTGTATGCTGAGAAGTCAGGCCAGTTAGTGATAAAAACATAAATAGGAATCCAATTAAAAAAAACAGAGAACTATGTCAGCTATTTTTCTGCTTGCAGCAGGAAGAAGCCCCTTGGCAGCCGCCACTGCAGCGCAGCAGTGCCTCGCTTAGGAGGGAGAGTTCTGTGTCTCCGGTGCTCCCTGGTGTGGCTGTTCCTACAGCCTGACCTCCAGCAGCGTCTGCTACATCAGAAGTGGAATGGCTTCCTGCAATAGGCGTATCCGTGGCCTGGGGAATATTTCACCCAGAGCAATTTTATCTTACCTCTGTTACCAAAAAACCCCAACACAACAAACCTCTGGGCAGGAAAGCTCTGCTTTCTTTTTATGGAAGAGGTTTTGATCTTGCGATCAGCAGGAGAGGCAGCAGCCGGAGCGCAGGGCTGTGTCTGCCACAGCGGTATCATTTAGCTCCGACAATGTGGCGCTGTCTGCTTCTCTATTTTACTTCCCTTGGAGTCACCTCTGTGCCACGGTGAGAGGTTTGTCTTACCCACGGCGCAGCCGAGAGAAAAAAGTGACCTCTGTGAACAGCAGGATGTGGGGGAGGGAACACAGTGGGGAGCGAGGCTCGGCCCCATATTCCCTCCCCGGGCTGTGTCGTGGAGCCCTGGAGCCCCTGCGCTTTTGAAGCCATCTGCCTCTGAGTGCAGCTCCTGCTCGGCTGCTGCTGGGATCTGCTTGCCACCTCCGCAGTCGGCCCTTCTCCGGCTTTTCGTGAGCTCTCTAGGTGTGGTGCGACAGGTACGTCAGGCAAAATTTTAGACTGGAACATCACCTGTAGTTTGCTAGAGGTTTTCTGTAGGTTGGGGTGGGACTGTGCAGGTACCAGGCAAAAAAATGAAGGGTACCCTTCAGACAGAGTTTTACACACAGCCTCTGGGATTAGGGAGGCCAGAAATTTTTTGCTGCAAACATCCTCTCTTGGTGCATTATCCATTTGAGGCTCTCCTGTTCACAGGCAGAGAAAGACTAGAGTTGAGCCCACAGCCTGGATTCTTGTACCTGTTCTGCTTTTGGATGTGGTGAGGAGGGAATTCATGTGATGCAGCAGCACAGGAGAAATTGTCTCCTCCTGAGGAGCACAATGTGAGGCCGGGAGACTGTCAAACATAGGCGGCAGGAGATGCTGCTGGATATTTTGTTCAGTATCTTTATAGATGATCTGGATG
>NW_010510803.1:0-1439 GCF_000687285.1 Phaethon lepturus
TTAAACCTCATACAGTTGACCTCAGCCCACCCTATCCACCCTAATCCACCCTAAGGCACTGGAATACTTAGAAGGAGTCTAACTACACAATTATGTTAATATGTTTACTTTACTGACACACTGTAAACATTTTTAAGAGAAGATATATGTTAATTAAAACCTAAATCAAAGCATATTGACACTGTATTACTCAGTCTTCAGTTTCCTGTTTTTTTGCTTGTTTCTAGAACTACCCCTAAACTGTAGTTAAAGGAAATAACTTCCTTTAACAAGTAAGGTTTTCAGATGAACTGTAATATAAGAATATTGGTGAAAATATTTGAGGTATATGGAAGAAATTTCCTTCTTTCAGTTATATGCATAATATATAAATATCTATTTCTAATATTAAACTTAAGCGGAGCTCTCGTGTCTCAAAAATTTTGAACTAGTTTTGTTTCTTATCCTCTAGGAGGGTCCTAATAGTCTGATTAATGAAGAAGAATTCTTTGATGCTGTTGAAGCTGCTCTCGATAGACAGGATAAAATGGAAGAACAGGTATTGATACTTGAGAAATGTGTTAATGATGGGCACTTCATGGAAGACTTCTGTGACTTAGTCCTGGGGTGCATCTCCTGAAACTCTAGATATTTTATACTGACACTTATAAGTGGAATTCACTACTTAATATTTGTACAGTTAAATATCATTGCTTAACACTAATTTTGAGAAAGTGACTTCACAGCTTGCATAGAAAAGGATAGTATAAGTGTTAAGCTAATTGAATGTCTTTGGTTTCTAATTCCTAAATAAGTGTATTAGTCCTGTATAAAACTTATCTTTATATGTAACTGATGCCCTGTGCAAATAAGAATATCAAATACTACAGCTATTTTTCAAAACTTAATTATTGCTCTGAAGTTCCTTTTGACTGTAGCAATATGTGAAATAGGAAAGACATAGTTCTGTTGGTGTTTGTTTTTATTAAAAAATTGTGTAGGCTCTGGCTATTTTTCAAACTCATTTCTTGAATACACTTCAGTGACAAGGATCAAAAAGGGATAAGATGCATGTGACGAAATATATAGAATATGAGAACATATAGTAGTGTATAAAATGAGAGGGAATAACAAAGTGGTGCCTCCTTTGTCTTAAAAGGTTTTAGGCTTATGAATATAGTGAATACAATGACTTGGTTAGGAATTATAAGACCTTCTAGTAGACATATAGTGCCCAACAGTTTATCTATGTTGGGGTCTCTTAGCGGAAAGTAAAAGTTTTGAGTGACTCTTGTACTACTACATGGATGCAACATCCTTAATGCTGCCAATCTATTTTGCTTAACCTGGAAATACACCTTGAAGTATAGATGGATGGGTAATTCAGTGTCCAGGCCCATTCACTTCCTGAGAACTCCAGGAGGATGACAACGTCCTCTGTTAAGAAAAAAAGGAGGGTG
>NW_010510804.1:0-1867 GCF_000687285.1 Phaethon lepturus
GCTCACGTGACCGGCGTGATTCAGCAGTCTGCAGTCATCGTGGAAAAAAAAAAAAGAAAAAAGCAAAAAGCCAACCCTGCTCGCCTGCCTGCCTGCTCTCCGCGCTGCGGCTGCCATACCCATCCGTCTGCCTGCCCGTCCCCAGCTCGCCTTTTTAACCCTTTGATTTTTGCAATCCCTCCCTTGTCTTACATGCAGTTACCCCAGAATTTCACCTGCAACCCTTTGGTATTTGTCCCCATTTAATCTTCAACTTCCCGCATTCATATGTAGCATTACACAGCAGAAGCAAAGCCTCACAATTTTTTCCGCAGGCCAGTACTTTCTTTGGCTGGGGCACGCGCAAACTAGATGGACCCTGCACTAAACTAAAGCTGTCTTTTTTTTTTTTTTTCTGTTAAGCCCGGGACAAACCCGTTTGATTTCTTAAAAACCATTTTTGCAGAGTATGACTCGGCAGCTCCAACAAGCCGAGTTTATCCAGGTATGAGTTAGGCTAGTTATGCTTTACCTCCTCAGTATGGTCAGTTCGCAACCCGGTACCAGGTTCATCCTGACAAGCTGTAACCCACTGGCATTATTCAGCCCATTAATGAATGTTCTGAGCAAGGACAGAAGGGAGAGGCTGCAGAATGAAAGAAATTCATTTACCGGGCCCCAGTTTTAGGACCCTAGTACCATCCACTAGACACCTGGTATTACATATTAATATGTGAATACGTGCCCTTCTAGCAGAGTCCCTCAGTTTCCTCCAAAGCATTCGGTAACTGCTCCAATGACAGAGATGAGGGAGAGAGCAGAAACAGCAGTGGTCTGACCAGGGATGACAAATTTATCTGTTTTCCTTCCTGCTACCAACATTCTATAAAAGTTTTTACTGGGTGTAATCTGTTTATCCTTGCAAGACGTGAAGCCACACTGGGCAATTTACCAAAATCATTCCGTAACTACCACCATCAAGAAAATGTTCATCCCCTTCACGGATCAGATTAAGGTATATTCTGCCATGTAATACGAAGAGCAACATCTTATACCCAAATGTTTTGCATTTGAGCTGGCATCTAAAAGTAAATAAAAAGCATACTGAGCAACTCCCAGCCCATAAAGGCTTAGGAAGGCAGGCCCAAACCATTTAGGTATGTATTTGTTTTTGGAGGCTATGGAGTTCTTTGGAGGATGTAATACTTTAGCTATAAAAATGTTAATAAATACTTGGTTTAAAATGAATAAAAAGCTTGCTGTTCTCTCTTAGGAAGTTTGCTAAGTACAGTCACAAGAACAAATACCAACTTTTCCATTAAAACAAGCGAAAGTTGCGTATGTCAAAATGTTCTTTATCATCAGCATTCTTGTGTATTTATTGCTTTTCTCTTATTTAAAGTAGGATGACATTGTCAGAGCTAATACTAACCAAATAGTCAGACAGGCATGGATGAAACATCAGCTACACTTTAATGTCTCATTTCAAAAATAATTTTTAGAACATGTGAAAATATGTTTTTAAAATAATTAAAAGTATACTGAGGGTGTTAAAACTGGAAAAGCCAGCAATAATTTTAGTATTTTTTTTTCTAATTTCTTACATAGATGTTCAAATTACAGACTTCCCAGTATTATGGAGCTTATGGGAATTGGCTAGTGTTTCCAAACTCGACATGCTTGCTTAAAATGGTCTCTCTCTATGCTTTGTAGCTCAAAGGAGTGTGAAGAAGCTGCACAGTTATCTCTCACTAAACTCTAAAGGAAAAAATACTCCCTTAAAAATCGTCACTACATTATTAAATGATCCAAAAATATTATAGGTGGGGCTAGCACAACTGCCAACTGTTGTGCCAACTGGGCTCTGCAGAGGGATCTGGACAGGCTG
>NW_010510805.1:0-11020 GCF_000687285.1 Phaethon lepturus
TGTGCCAGGGTTTCACCACCCTCAATGTGAATATCTTCCATCTGCTCTGTTTTCTCATAAAGAGCAAAGAAGCCCCCCGGTCTCTCCCAGCCCGGTCCCACGGGGTGCTACTGCATGGGTGAGCACAGGGTTGCCTGGGTGGAGGGATGCCCGCGAGCTGGGAGGGCCACCGTGCAGGCTGGAGGGCTGGGCGGAGGCTGAGCGTAGCATCCTGCACGCAGGAGCTGAACTGCATTTTGCAGCGTATCATCTTGGTTTAATAACCTCATGCTGACAAGGCAGGCAAAGTCCCTGATCTTGGAGGAAAGCAGTCTGGAGGTCACCCTGCTTCCCCTGTGGTTGCCCTTTTGTGTGCCACCCAGCCTGGCTTTTTACGTCCCTGCTGGCACCTCGTCTCAGTCATCTGAGACCTCTCCCAGTCATCCTCTACCTCCATCCCATGTTCAGCTCCAGGATGTGCTACTTGCTGCAAGCTACTTTTCAAGGCAGCTGCTTTCTCAAGTGTTTCCACCTCCTGGTCCCATTTCCCTTACTGGTGCCCAGCCTCCTTGTCTTGTGATGGCATGTCAGAGTGACTTCTTGCTTAGCTTTGACTCCGTGAAAGAGGTCTTTTGTTGTATGGGGAACTCGCGGAACATTATATAATTCTGAGAGTCTCTGTGGCCAAAAGGCAAAGTTTTATTGCTGTATCCCAAATGAGACAGAATCTGTAAGTGGGTGTTGGGGTGGGCTCACGGCTAGGGGAAATGCAACAGTTCCAGCTTAAACTGGGATACTCCTTCATCTTCCAGCTTTGAGTAATTTGTTGGATGGCGTCTGTCCTGTAGCTTATTTGGTTCCTTTCAGCTTGTTTTTCTTCAAAACCTCCCTTCTTTGTTTTCAGTCACCACATAAATGTCCATGTATTGCTGCTTATATTACTACAGCTGGTTTTGAAATATCCCGTCACACAGGATCCAGACATCTATACTCCCACACGTGCACTGAGAACATACATGGGCAACTCCTACTAAGACTTGCAAGCTATGCAATTAAATCCCTTCAGTACCCTTCTCATATTTTGCCGTTAAGCCTTGCCCAGGGGAGGAATTCTGCTACAGGCTATATCCAGCAAAGGCAAGGGTCTGCCCCAGTGCCAGCTGGAGCTGGGGTGGGCAACGTATTCACTCCACGACCTGTATTCACATTAGATGCTGCCAAAGTGGTGTGTGAAATGCACCGCATTAGGCCATCCCCTCTTTCCTTCCGCATGGCATCCACTCAGCAAAGCATTTAAGTGCATTCAAGGCAGTGGTATATAAAAGTGCACGTGTGCATCTCATTTCTGACACAAAACCTCAAGACAGTTCATGAAGCACAGTAACTGCAGCGGAGCTGGACCTGGTGTTCGCCCCATGTTTATCATCTCTCCCGTTTAACTGCAGTGCTTGTTGAAGGCGAAGGGTAAGCAGGGTGCATCCCAGTGAGTGCTGGCACGTTCCCAGCCCCAGCAAAACATGCTGCAGGGCTCTGCACCCCTCTTCAGCTTTGTTTTCCGAGGAAATGTGCATCAGCTCCGCTGTAGCAGCCCACCCTGTACGATTGTACAGGAATGACAGAGGATGCGTGACCAGTGGAGCAGCTTCTTGCTGGTGACTTGCAATGCGGAGGAAAGCTGGGAGTCATGCAATAGTAATAGCCACTAGTTTCCCTAAAAAAAAATATATGGTTTTATATATATGTATATAGCTTGAAGCCTGTGATGCAGTGAGGTGAGAATCCTTCACCCAGGCAGTTCACAGAGCACACCCAGGTGAAATGACCTTTATGAGGTGACTTACTGGTCACGGCAGAGTCTGCAGGGGACAGTCCCTACAGACGTTTGGTTAGTGAAGGCAGCTTTAAATGAAACAAAACAACCACCCGATCCATTTTTTCAGGTTTTTCATCCATGTTGGTTAAGATTTTTGTTTCCATAACATTTTGTTACATTGGTAAGGAACTTTAATAAAAAATAGGAAATTGTGTTAAGCCTCACAGATATTTATTTGTTTTGGTTTACTTTTAGGGAAGGAGGGCAGGGTAGTACTTCCAAATTTTGAAGCTACTAGGAAAACAAGAGGGCTTGGAGGGTGTAGGGAGGAGAAAGAAGATTCTAGAATAGTAGGCCAGCAAGAGGAAAAAAGTATTTTAATATACTTTGTTTGGTAACTAGCAATGAAGAAGAAAGGAAAAATGTCCCTATTATTTTTCAAATGTCAGTTAAATGGCTGTTCTTTTCACTGCAATTTTTAAAAGAGCAAAAACTGCTACGTCTTAATAATGTGTGAATTGCATCCTATTTCCATGCAAAACAGATTTTTTTATTTTCATTTCTTTGGAAAAGAGCGTAGGGAACAATCTGTAGTCCCTGCTCAATGCTGGAGAGGATCCTGAAAGCACTCTGAGCTATGAGTAGCCTGAACTTTTAATGAGACAGACTAGTTGTGTGGTGGAAATCAGGTTCTTGTCCTTGCCATGGAGCTGAGCAGGTTTAGGAAAGGTTCTACTTTAAATCACCTGTGTTTGTTTCTTGACAACCCTTTTTTTTTCCTTTTCTTTTGACAAAGCAGGTTTTTTTGCCATTGCCGTGCATGCAACCAGAACCTTTCTGCATGATGCTGGGCATCTTGTCCTCGGGGTAAAATCATTGGCTTCCCATCCTCCCAGCTGTTGGTAGGACTGAATCAGTCTAAGAAACCAGACTTTGGCCTGAAGACTGCAAAAGGAAGGCACACGGGGAGCATACACATGAAGGTCGGGATTAACGCCTCAGCCATTGCAAATGCATCGACATATTTTTGTGGTGACAAGTTAGTGGTTGGATCCTGGCAGCGGTTGTCAAGAAAACACAGAGCAAGGAGGGAAAACAGGCTTCACATTTGCATTTCAGATTGTTTAAGAGGAGATACTTCTGGCTCTTAAAATTACCACATGCCAGCATGTTGCATTGTGCTGCACTAACTCTGTTCTGGCATCCTCACTATTGTCGAGCATTCCTCCCTAGGGCATATTTGAACCATATTATTTTCATCTAAGTTGAAATTCTGAGGTTTGATTAATCTGTTTTTTATCTTCCTTACCAGACTCTGGCCTCGGATGCTATATTAAAATAGGCCAGGAATGAAAAGTTCGTCTAAACTTTTAGATTCCTGAGCCCATTGTCCATGCTGACTTTTTGGACTCCCTCAAACACGGTGTCTCGCACAACGCAGCCTTGGAAATTTTTGGCAGCGACACCATCCGACACTTCCAGGAGAGGCTATTCCATCTGCAGTTTTAATTGGGGCTCTCAGCCTCGTCAGACAATGGTCTCTTGCCATCCTTCTCTCTCCCATACCCAGGCTGCTTGCTGGGGGTGCAGAGTGGCTGCAGCACCAGGGGTTGTGCTTGGGCCACCTGGAACCTCACCACTGTGAGCTGCACCCCGCTCCCAATGAGCCATCACCCTGGGACAGTTGTCCTCATCCCACCTGGACGTGTTAACCCAGTAAGCAGTGGCTGCATGGCGGGGGCTGTGTGTCCAAGTCCTTGCACACCCACTCTGGGTGGCTGGTGGTGGAGGTGCCCGGCTTGCTGCTAGTCATGGCTTGCAGTGGTGAAAGTGACAAGTGGCTGAACACCCAAATATGTGCCCTCATCCCTGTGCTGCAGGGTAGCAAATGCTAGCACCAGTATGCCTTGTCATCCCCCGCTGCCCTTCATGCAGGGTTTCATGGGCACAGCCCATGGTGGGAAAACCAGCCTGACCCACAGGAAAAGCAAAGTCTGGGAAATCTCCCCTCTACCTCCCGCAGCAGTTCACACCTGGGAAACGCAGATGGGGAAACCATAAGTGATATGCCTGAAGTGGAACAGGACAGTCGCAGAGCTCAACCTCTACCTCCAAGTCCAGTTCTGTAAGTGCGCAAGATCATTCTTTCTTCATTGAAAAAAATCTTTATATCAGACATGGTTTAACTGAAGTTGTTTCCTCCTCCCTTTTTCTGCTGTTTTGCTTTTGCCACTTGCTATTAAGACATGGAGTTGAAGCAGCAGGAGATGGCATTGTTTGAGAAATAAAAAGCTAGAGCACAGAGCTTTGTTTTAAACCTTCCCAAGACAGCAAGGTTATGAATAGGTAAGCCATCATTTATTAATAAGTGCAGCCTATTAAGTTTTTCCATGTTTGTTTGGTTTCATTCTGGAGTGATGAGGAGCTTGCACTGAGAAGTCCTCTGACCAGAGGGGTCTCCATGCGGTCACACCAGCAGCGGGACACTTAATCTCAATGGACCACCAGATACTATGACTGGAAGGGGCCCTCAAGAGGCTCCGCAGCAGAGGTCTCCTGGCCACATCATGTCTGTTGTCCGCAAACAGTTGCTTGTAAGTGATTCTGCTGGTAGCAGGGACAAGACCAATGGCTCTCGTATGACCGCTTTTCCTGCCAGCCTCCCTGCCATGCTTAAACAGCCTCATGTTAGCCTGAAGTTTATTCAACACCTTCAGACCTTGTCAGTAATTAAGGAAGAAAGCCCTGTCAAAGCCTGCAGGTCAGTAAACCCAGAGATCCTGTTTGCAGCAACTTTCCTTGCAGTAGAGAAAAACAAGAAGAAATGATGTAGGCATTTAATCTTTCTCCTTTCTTTCCTCTCCTGGCTAGCTGGGATTATTTGAAGCTTTCCAGGTGGAGGAAGCAGCCTGTCTCCTCCTTCGGTGCCGGTTGTTGGCACCGCAACCGCCTTACCCAGCCTTGCTGCAGAAGCCTAGCCTGGCTCCTGGGGAGCAGAGGGGGATTGGATGACCTGCAGAGGAGAAACATGAGGCAACCTTTCCCAATTTCCTTTATGCTCTCTGAAATTACACAATAAGAAAATCCTGGTTAATCCTTACCTTCCCCTTTCTGTTCTCAGTGCCTCCCTCGACACTTCCAGCTGGGGCAGAGAGGGGTGACAAGAGCATGTAGTACTCCCAACACTACAGTGCAGGACAGAGGTGTATCTGTGAATAGGACAACTCTTCACTAAAAAGGGAGTTTTTAAAAATTTCTATTCTGTCAGCAGAATGATGCCACTGAAGTAGGTCACCACCTCTGAGCTGCGTATCCCTCTGTAGCTGTGAATGAGCCGAGATTCACATGTACACCAGGACTTGTGTTATCCTCCTTACTAGAAACATTTTGTGGCACTGAGTTTCATGGATCCTGACAACTTTAATGCTGATAGTGAAGAGACTCTTGCCCCTCTTGGGCCTTAGGACTGGCTTGGCTATTCAAATCTACCAAGAGAAAGAATAAAAAAATGTGCATTTTTTTATGTTGGATTTAAAAACTAGGACTTCATTCCTGTAGATTCTGGCATGTCCCTCTGCTTTCTGTTCAAACAAGCCAGATTGTAGCAGGAAAGCTGCTTTTAGCAACATTTATTTCTGTTCTTGTGCTTGCTGATCATCCTTTACATACAGTACATAGCTGAAATGATACTCCCTTAAAACCTGCAAAATATTTACTGCTGAGGTTTGTGTTAGTGCACTGCATTTTGCTTCAGAAGCGAGACAGTAAAGAAAAGAAGTTACCTGCAGCCCAACAGGCAAAAGCTATAGAAGAGGTGACAAAAAACTACTGCCCCAGAAGGTAACTGGGACCAGAATCTGAATATTTGTTTTTTTATTGCTGCTCTGGTGACTGTGTGACCTTTGCTTCCATTCGCCCATATATGACAAAAAGGTAACTTTATACCTCCTTTTTCAACACCCTTTTTGGCTCCATACCTTCTAGTCCATCCTCAGTTTGGTCTCCTGTCCTAACAGAGTCCTCAAAGAAGGACTAGAAGATTGGCATTGGATTTGCAATACCAAAAAAAGTAATAAGGATTCCACTCCAGCCTACAAGGGCAGCTTTTGTTGATGACAAGCGTTCAGCTAAGGTTAAATAACCAGGAACTTATGACAGCATGCCTGCCTCCTCTGCAGAGGGGCTGCCCAGAGAGGTGTCTTCAGCTTGTTTGCATCAAGGCTGTAATTTAACGATGGGCGTTTCAGATCAGTCCACCTCAACTCCAACATGTTACAGCAATGAAAGAGCTGGAATTTTGGTATTATCTCTTTGATGAAGAGGAGTTAAATCCATCCATTCAAACAAGGGGTCTAACAGTACTTTGAAGGAGGAGCAAGTCAGATCAGAGTCAGGTCTACTTACCACAGCCTATCTTTCTGAAATTCTCCAGAGACCTGGCATGTAACCTTTAAGCCTGGTAGCTAGTGGTGCCAGCCCTAAAAAAAGGACCCCCTAATGACAGATTTTTAGGAGGTATCCTGTCTCTGGTCCTCTTGAGCTGAAAAAACTGGAAACCTTCCGCACAGAAATTTTCTCCTGGCATTTTGGCCTCTGCTTCAGATTGTGGCAGAGTCACATAGAAGGAGCAGAGGCAAAAAAATTACGGGCTACTTTCTGGATCCATGCTGGAAGTTTAATATGAATTTTGGATCAGTCTACACTACGCCCGAATTGGTACATCCAACTTTTGTTGTCAGCTAGGGAATTCATTAAGATTTTCACAGCCTCAGGCAGCCACAAGGTGCCAAGAGTTTGCTTTGAACCAGCATAACACGTGGTATGTATTATGCAAAGCCACTGCCTTGCATATGTGCAAGTGATTTCTTCCAAGCATCGGTAAGCTGTTGTTTCTTCTCCATGGTCCCACTTCCAGGGTTCAACTCAAAGGCACACAAGCACACTGTGATGTCCCTTTCATGGGAAAGATATCTCAAGTGGTTCCTTGCTCAGGGCCACTGCAAGTATGTACTATTCCCTCTAATGCTTTTTAAAGACTAGTGCTACAGACAGCAGCAGTAGATGCTGAGAAAAATCACAATCAGGCTTCCTGAGGAAAATGCAAGTTCCACTAACTTCCTATTCATGTCACTCTAATTATGTTCTTTTATACTGTAACGGTATAAAGTACAAATTGGAGAACTGTTTCACATTATATTGCATGCCACATACAAGCATCACTCAAGATGAGATTACCATTAAACTAGTATCTCTGGTGTGCCGCTAATTAGGAAATCACCTTTATGTCTCACACCTCTAATGTACAAATGCCTTGCCTGGCAAGTAGCATGCAGAAGAGACAGTATTCATTAAACCTAGTAGTCAGCAGTTCCTAGGATGAAATTTAATGCTGATTTAAAAAGCAGTCTAAATGATTGACATTGTCTTCCACTAATTTTAGTAGAAAATGATTCTTAATCCTCTAGTCTGCTTTGAAAATCCATGTCAACATGTCTACATTTTAAGCTTCTGCATATATTCCAATTTTGGAACCTGGAAGACAGTACAATATGTAATTGTTTCAACACTAAGCAGTCACCCAGCCTTTTAAATAAAGATATTTGGGAAGAGGCTGAATGCTTTAACCCTGAAAACTTCCGCTATGTCTTAATTTAGTACTTAAGCAGGCTTTTCATCTTTCTCCAACTTGCTCTGGTTGATGTCTCTTGTACTGGTGAATAACAAAATGTGGAGCAAGGCTGCAGGTATCCTCAACCTCATGGTGAATTCAGACCTCTTGAGAGAGGTCTGAAGGGATGTTCACCTGTAGTTAGGATAGTTACTGATAGGTGTGCCAAAGATGAAAAGAAAGAGGCTCCCTGTGAGGCTGGGACTGGTTTACAACAGGCAGGTAGCATGACAGAGCCTACTGTAATTATGTGCTCTAGGCACTACTTGATCTTAAAATAAAATAACAGTAACCATGTAGCAGGGCCCTCTGCACAAATGGAGAAGAAGGAGACACGTCGGCTTGTTCATTTAACAAAATATGTCTTTTTTTTTTTCTTAAGTAATTCTTGTGCAGAACTAGAGCCTTGCAGATTTCTCCTAGGAAGTTTGGATCAATTTAGTGAAGGTGAAGAAAATCCATCAGTAGAGGCCTACGTCTGCCACTGCCCACTCTTCACAGCATAACAGTCTGAGACTCTTACATGAAGATGGTGGAGGAGCATTGCTTTGCTTATAAAATTATAAAGGGAGAAAGAGGTACTGCTAATGAAAAAAATACATCTCTTCTTCATGATGTTACCCAATGTGATTATCTACTCTTTCCTCATAGAACAGAAAAATTATCTCCCTTTTTCTATGTTTTCCCTTGATTTCTTTAGATGACTGATTTATTTCGATCTTTTGATGTTTTGAGCAATATGACATTTGTAGTTTGGGCACTCACCAAAGGCATGGAGAGTGCTGTACTATCTGCCTGCATCAGATCTATTTAGGCAACTTAATTTTCTCCACATGTTAGACTGTTCCTATCATGAAAAAATATACTTTTTAAAGACTGATAAAACACTTCCAGTTGAGATTTGGTAGAAGACAAAGTGTTTGTTGATTCTAGTGCCCAGGCAATCACACAGTGTGGTTTATAGCTCTTTCAGGGTTATAGCCTGCATAAACCTACATACATATGTCTACAGCAGATGCCAACATCGTATCTGGTGTGTGATGGCAATGAGGGTATAGGCGCCCTTGATGTGTCTGTTTTAAAAAAACATCTTCAACTGATCTTCCAGTTGCCAAATTACTAATTGCTAAGTCCCAGTTCAGCTACACTGAATGCAAATATCTCCATGTTGATGTGAGAGTCCCATTCAAGGATGATGGCACTTCTCAGCAAACTGAGTATATGGACCACATGAAAGAAGGGACTTCTGAAGTTGTATTTTGAGTTCTCACATTTCAGATCTACTTAGGAATTTCAGGGTTTTTTTTTCCTCCAATTACACACATAGAAAGATGTAGAAGTATAACAACATTTGCAGCTTATTTCACATGGGGCGTGTAAGTGATGATTTCAAGGCCCACATATTCTACTTAAACAACAAGCTTGTATGTGTGCAAATCAGTAATGCTACTTACAGAGCAAACCCTAACCTAAACAACATTAGACAATTTTATCTGGTAGAGGAGAACAGTAAGCGGACATTCTGTAGATGTGGTTGCTAATCAAGGCCTGACAACTTGCAAATCAGTTCTCCGCTCATGAAGGTGTTTCTTTGCCTGCTGACTGCTTGTTCTTTTAATGTGAACTCCTCAGTACTGGGACTGCTTGCTGTGTGGCTGCTGAGGGAGGATGATGATTTCTTAAATTACATCTGGCATTGCAATAGCTGCACCTACAAAAAATAATTAAGCTAATATTTAGTGTTTAAGAAGAAGTACGATTAGTTGCAAAATAATGATAGTTTATCAAATCTAGTTTACACATAACTTATGCATTGATTTTAATGAAATAGAAAGATTAAAAAATGCTCCCATTTTATTTGATGAATTTTGCAAATGGTTTGATATTTTTTCCTAAGGATAAGATGTTCTGAGAAAAGCACTTTACACTGTTTTTTACTTTTTTATGGAGTAAATGTGGGAATATAAACTTGCAAATGATGTGACATATTTTTATTTATGTCTAAAAATTGATTTGAAATTGTGCTTATTAGTCCCTTCAAAATAATACTGCTTTGCCTTGAAGCTCACAATCAGAGCTTGAAGAACAACAACTCTGGAGCTGATTTCCCTTTCAAAATATGCTGTTATTGAACCATGTTGCACTTGTTACCAGCCTAGATTTCCAGCCCTCTATTGATTTATTGTTACTTCTGATTGTCAATTGTATATTGTGGCAAGGAGTCCCACAAATTAGCTCAAAAAATTGCTTCTTTTTAATAGCCTTTTTTTTTTCCTTGATTTCACTGCACCGGTTATCCAGCTATCAGAGTTTTGATTTAATACTCTAGGCTGCCGATCTCATCCCATGATGAAAGTGTACCAGCTGTGAAATTTTATAATGTGAATCATTCCTGCAATCGATATGAGCAGTTCTCTCAAACACCACAGAAAAGTCACTATTGCAGAAACAAAGTGTAGCTCATAATCTTCTGAAGCAAAGCAGAGAGCAGGAAAGGTGCAAAACAAAAGGAACATTCTTGATACTTTGAAGAGAAACAAAGAACGCACTGAGAAAAATTAGTAAATAATGTAAAAATGTTGGGAAAAACAAGAGTTGCCTTTAGATCGGAGATCTGGCGTGAATTTTCAAATTAAAATGATGCTTCAGGGGAAGCAGAGCAAGTATTTTAGTCTGTCATTTTTGTGTAGAAGATTCCACAATAAGCATTAGCTTTGCTTTTGTTTGCCTTGAGTCAGCTGCAGTTTCAGCAGCTAAAAAGTCAGTGCCGAATGCAGCACTGCTGCAACTAGGAAACTGGAAAAGCTGGCAGTGCCCACATCAGGGAGGACTGCAAATAAAAATTGATTTGAAAGGCTTTGAAAGGTGGTTTAGTTTGTTTTGAAGATCAGCAGGTGCAACTTAAATTTTTATATGGATGTGCCCACCTGTATAAGGAGCTCGATGTGCGACCTAGGCAGTTTTTTGCTTTTGCTGAAAAAGTTGACCTGCTGTACACCTAACTGAGCAATCTAAGGTCCACAGATACTGTGGTTATTCCATTTTAACGCTTAATTAAGTTGTGATCTTTTGGCCCCGGATAAATCACTGTCTGATGACAAGTAGTGGCTATGACAGTGTGGGTGACATGCCGTGCCACATCTCGTAGCACCTTTCACCCCCAGAGCAGGCTACACACCGAGGATGCTGCTCAGACCCTGTGAACAGATGTCCTGCAAGTGGTAATCCTGCTGCAGCCCACAGCCCTCTGCTTGCCAGGCCTCTTGTGCGTGTTTCGCCCCGCACAGTCTGGATTTTTTCAGCTGCTGAGTGTGTAGTACACAAAGCTGCCATCTGCAGGTTTTTGAACTGTAGAAGGCTTTCTTGGGCACGGAGAGGGCTGAAGGAGCAGGGCTTTGCGGGCAGGAGACAGGATAGTCTTCTGACACAGGACTGGGCTGCAGGAGGTCCGAGGGCTGTTCCTGGCCATTGTGCCCCCCGTGACATCCCCACACAGGGCTCCTTCTCCCCACAGCTCTGAGCGCTGTGGAAGCCCAGTGCTGTCTCTGCCGATGCGCAGC
>NW_010510805.1:11058-42772 GCF_000687285.1 Phaethon lepturus
TGGGAACGCTGCCAGCAGCTGCGGGAGAGGCAGAGTCCTCACGGGTTTCCACAAATGGCTGTTTCCCACGGCTTATAACTCAGCCAACTTTCAGAGAGGATATTTTAGGTCAAAGCAGAGCATATTCTGCTTTCAGTGGTTTGCATTCCCCATTTCAGTGCTTTAGCTTAATCTACTGATGTTCCAGAGCTGCTAAAATAAGGCATATACACCCTGAGAAAAGAAAAAGCAAAAATGTTTCTGCTGCCCTGACATGGAGCTGCTGCTCTAGCTACGTATCCTCATGGAGCAGCAGTGAACTGAGAGCCGCTTTTAACTCACGGCTCCCTCAGCTTCGCTGGCAGCTCAGATGTCTCCCCAAAAGCAGCAGACCCCACGCCTTACCACTGCATGTGTCAGTGGTAGACCACCAGTCTTCCCAGGGTATCACTGCAGCTGCAACCAGCACCAGCGCAGCACACAGAAACGCCTCGGCGTGCTCGAGGTAGCTCAACCTTTGCAGCGGAGACACACGCACCGGCAAAGTTAAGCTTTTTCCCTCCCCAGCCTTTACCCTAAGGCCGGATTTTTATGCTGGCTGTCAGGACAGGGCGGGAAGGGCAGCAGGTGGAGGCAGGCGGGAGGAACGCGGCTCCCGGCCTGGGGAACGCTGTTGCTGTGGTCTGTTCCCAACAGGCTGACACTCGGAGGGCTGTCATGCGCTCGTGCTGCAGTTAAAAGGCCTTATAAGGCAAAGCCTGAACAAACTGTTAAGCAGTCTGAAGTGTTCCTCAGAGCTGAAAAACCTCCAGGGAATGCACAACATACCCCTGGCAAAGATTACAGCATATTTTACAGCAAGCTCATAGAGTAACAAAGCAGATATTGTATCTTTGGATTTCAGGCTCCGCAGGCTACTCTCAGTAGGAAAATTAAGATCAGGTCCCCTTCTTGGATTGATTTGGCTGCAGTGAGACAGACTAAGTGTCATTCATTAAATACAACTTTAAGATTTCATGAAGTTGCACATCAAGTCTTCTTCCAGAAAGATGGTCTCCACAGCAGAAAGCTTACTTCTTGGAGGCTTCTGTCAGCCGGACAAGCCAGATCTGTTCACGCCGTGACAGCAGCCGACACCGATGACAAAATGAGCAGGCCTTGCTCATGTAATCACCGCAGTAAACCAGCCTTGCTTTGTCACCTTCCGGCTCACTTGGGGCCTTCCACCGTTTCCCCCGCTGCCAGGAGGGCCGCTGGCACAGCGGCCTTGCGCCCGCTCCACAGGCCTGCGGGAAAAACGCGGCCTGCTTAGGCGCGGCGTGCAGCGAACAGAGCTGAAACTTCGCCCCCGCTCCAGCTGATCTCGTCCTCACTGAAGGCTCAGAGAGTAGCACTGGTGACAAGAAGAAAATAAAAGCATGGCAGAAATGGCTGCACCACTGGGCAGGTCAGAGCAGAGCCATTTTACTGTGGCTGTGAAGCAGGCATGGCTGCGGCATCCCTGTGCATCAGAGGCAGGGAGGAAGGCTTAATATCTTGCCCTGAGAAGGATGAAGACCATCCATCCTTCTCTGCTTAAAAGGCCTTGGAAAGCAGCGCCTGAAAACTGTGTGTTTTGCTGCCTTTCCTTATGCTTGCTGGTTACAGCTAGCTGCAGCTTCTAGTAGTTTTTAGTAGTTTTCCTCTAATCTGCCTTTGCTGAAGCTCTTCAACATATTTCGAGGTGCTTGCTGACTTACAAAGCAGTGACCTGTGCCAGAAAGATGTGGGCCGTTCCTTTCCCCTGTAAACCAGACGAAAGTGCTGCAAGTCCAACAGCTGTGCCAGTGGATGCCCACAAGCAGACAGTTTCTCTGAGGTTTTTCTCTGCCAGTTCTGCTATTTGCATTCTCTTACTGAAGCGTGTTTACTGTTCCAGCCCTTTCCTTGTTATTTTCTGATCATTTTAAAATAAATCCTTTCCAATTGCTTTTTCTGTTTCTACCCAGCTGCCTGTTTACATTATGCAGACACTGGCCTAAAACCTACATGGGCATCCAGAGGCAAAAGCATGTTTGGTCACTTTCCCAGCGTGAAAATGGTTGATCAGAGCACCTTTTTTTTAATATAAGAGTAACAGAAACATGTGAATGCCAGTGTGGAATGATTTTCAAAAAGCAAGACCATTGAACTGAGATTTGTGTTCTTCCTCCTAGAAGGAAGCCACATGGAGGGAGCCTTGCGGAACAGAGTGGGCATCTGTTGGGTATCCCCTGGCTCTCCCCTCATACAAGAACTGATCTAATAGATTTCCATGCAAGAAGGGCTTGCAACCACAGGTATCATTTGCAGTTGGTGCTGTGCTCATGGATGCCAAAGATAGGACTGGAAGTACTTTGGACATGTCTGTAGTCCACCTTTCTGTGCTAAGAGAAGTTCAGATACACTGCAACCTACTCAGTTACAGTGAGACACACATTGTCAATGGATGCAAAAGATGCACCCATGCATCTTCATTACTTCATACCAACCATCTTCATCAGAAGACATACTTACCCTACCTAAGTTTTGATAGGGTACTGGATAGCAGGACACTGGCACATCTGTAAATCAATCCCCAAAAGTTAATATGGAAATCAGTAGTCAGCTAAAGACTGGGGTTGAATGAGGAGATGATAGCAAAGTTAGTCATCTTGCAGATGACAACTGACAGTGACTTAAGAAGATTGCAAAGTGACATTTGTCCCATAACCAGAACAAAAACTAAACATTGTTTTTAAGTATTCAAACTTTTCAGCAAATTAGTTTTGACCATTAACCCATCCTTTTGTGTATGGCTTACTGAAAATGGACAACTAATTGAACTGGCAGACACACCCATAAAGACAGAGCCTTAGATGAATATTGCAGAAAATCAAGTTTGAAATCTGTCAGCACAAGAGTGTTCTCATTGGAGACATATGATATCTAGGAAATGCCTTCTCTCAACTACTGAATACTAGGAGCTGGTGACCAGACAAAGCCAGACTGAGGCATGGTTATTTTAAAAGATTGGTGGTAAAGGCAAGCAAATAGAAAAAAAACTACAGAGAAAAGCAGTGTAAGCAAATACCATGCAGAAAAAAAATGCACTCAATTCAGAACCAAGTTTGGCAATATCAAATCAGTGCTAAACTAAAGGTCAGAGGAATCAAAGTATTGAAATGGACACAAATTCTCCACTAGCCAAGGTAGATGTAACAGATGGGTCAAAAGTTTTTATTAAGGTTGGTTCAGGCCAGTGACTTGAAGTATGACTCGATTTGGTGTGTAACATACATGACTGCTTGCATCTAGCTAAGGGCATGCAAAGCTTTCACCAGTCTCCTGAAACAGTCCTTTTGTGGTGTAAAATAAACTCCAGGCTGACATAAACTGCTGACACTGGAAACTTCTTTATGTCCTCCTCTATGTTTTATCCAGAAACCCCATATTTTTTTTAATCTTCAGATTCATTATCTACAGTAATAATGAGAAAAGAAGAACTCTAATGATTTCCAGAGCTTGTAGGAAGAGGTGGCTGAAAGCCAAAGAAAATTTTTCAGAAAATAATATATGTATGCTGAGGTTTGACTTTGCTTAATCCCTTACTATTTATAAATAAAGAACGGCAAGGACATAAGCTAGACAGTTCAGTGTTGTACATTTGACTCAGAACAGATCTTTGATAATGCCACCCTTGACTGGTGTCAAAAATGTGTATTCAGGAATGATCCAGAAGCTCAGAGACCACCACCTAAGCTTTGCATGCTTTGAAGATGATGCCTATGCTGCCAATTAATACCTTGCAATTTTTGCTGCATGGTTTTGAAGACAGAACATATTCCCAAAAACTGCTGTTTTCTCTGCAAATACCTTGAAGGCAAGAGGAGAGCTTGCAGAATTTAGTATTTTATATTTACACTATCAAGCAATGAAACTCAACGATGAGAAAACCATTTTTTTACAATGTGCTTCTGTATTAGAGGCTTAAGCCTCTACCAGCTGAGAACTCTGATGTCAAAAAGGTACAAAAAGAAGATTTGACCTCTGACCAGAAACTTTTTTGTTAAGCCTACTCAGGTCCTGCGAAAGGTTCTTCAGGTTGGTGGGTATTCTGCCCTGTTGATGAACAGCTCAAAGCCTGTGCCTCGTTCAACAGGATTTCTACTGCTCCAGTCTATGCAAATGAGTTGAACATTCATTTCCAGGGTTACTCTGGGCCAGAAACTGCTGATAGGCATTTATCTGTAAGGGTAACTCTGATCTTTGTACCTGGGATTAAATTCTGTAGAGGTAAAAAAAAACGTTTTATTTTATGGAATAAACCTGTGCATTTACTGCACTATCCTCTCTGGTTAGTGTAGGATTAAGAGCAGAGAGACCTGACTGCAAGTGAAATTTTATTGAAAATATCATTACTGAGCTGACTAACTAAAATGCTATTAGGGGGAGAATCTGCATGGAGGGATGAATTGCTGTTTGTCTGCTTTATGATTCATTCATCTGATTATGCCAATTGAAACAATTTGCTGCAGTGTCTTTTGTACACAACCAGGAAACATAGAGGCTCTCAGAGCTCCAGCAGTCCTCTCATTTTCATATGGCATGGTACCATTTGAATCCACCTGCATCTAATTAGACTCCAAAGTGTTCCTCGTCACACATAGAGACACTTTTCTTAAGAAAAGCAGGCAAAGCCGTATCAGGTCAAATTTTCCCAGTCCATGTAAGCCAGCCTGTGATGCTGAAAGACTTGTAAGAAACAGGCATGCAGGCTTTTGAGAGCCAGGAAATCAGTGGAGCCAGGAAATCACCAGAAGAAGTGAATGTTTGTGACTATGAACCGATGCACATGGCACACAGAAACCTGGAGGTTTGAACTTGTTCTCTCCCGTTGTGTCCCAGAGCAGTGATCTAGCCCTGAGTATGCCAGTAAGCTGCTTGTCAGGAAATGTTACAGAAAGCCCTAGGCACGTGCAGCCTTGTAGCTGGCTTTTTCTTTCATGACTAGGTCTTTCCATGTGTCCTTGTTCTTGCCAGATAAGAGCAGAAATTCTCTTTTAAGTGCTTCTTGGCTGACACTGACCTCTCTATAGACAGATAAAAAGTAGAGAGATTTCCCCCTCCTGTTTTTCCTCCTCCCATCCACAACTGTCACTTATCTCCCCAGTTATAGTGCTTCAGAAGTGTCCCCATGAAGAAAGGGAAGCAGACAGACAGACACCAATTGAATTTCCTACAGGCACTATACAGAGGTGGTTTTGTTCCAGTGACAGAGCCATTACTCCCTTGTGCTACTGGTGACTCAACTGAAGACTGAGTCCTGTGAGACAGTAAAAATGATGCAGTATTCCTAAAAATCCATCAGGGACTGCAGATACAGCATGAAAGTGTTGATTTCATTATCAAGGAGTCCAAACTGCACCCTAACCTTTAGTGTTTCAGGAAGCTGCAAAGGGGGGAGAAAAACAAGGGAAGAGGAGGGGTGGGCAGTGCAGGGTAGGGAAAGGAAGAATAAGTGATTATCTATAAACTCCACTGCCTTTTTATGGCTAGCTGATGCTATCCATTACCTGGTAAAAAAAGAAAAAGCCGTCATTATTTGGATTCCAGTAGCAGCCTGGCCATGGATTGAGACTTGCATTGTGCCAGGCACTGCACAAATGTTGAACAAAGTGCAGTCTAAGGATGTGGCTCCTCTGAAAGGAAAAGCATGTCTATGCTATCTTAAATCCGTATAACTTGGGCAATAATGTAAGAGGCCTCTGCAGTAAAGCTGGAGTGTTGATTAGCCATCCAATTTAGCATCTATTTGCACAGATGTTCTGCTGATACCCAGGGCAGCTCACACAAAGCTGCTGTGGGCTGGTTCCTTATGCTGCAATTCCACCTTCCAGCTGCAGCTCAGGTAACACCTCAGTAAGAGTGGGAATGGAGAGCAACAGCAGGAACACAGCAGCTTACCAAGGGCAGCGTTCAAACAAGCTGTCAGGAAGTTTGATGTGAGTTTTAATGAATGCAACATGTTGTCATCTAAGGATCACAGTCCTAAAGCATTGTTAGGTCTATGCTGTAACAAACCCACATCAGTACTATTTTGTTAATATACTTGCATCAACAAACCTGTACCAGTGAAAACTCTAGAGCTAATGGCTGTACCAGCAAAACTGTGTTTTGGTTAGAAGAATTTGCGCCGGTATCATTGTGTGAAATAAGACCAGCTGAAGTACACAAGGACTTTTGCTGCAACAGCGATTTTGCAGAGCAACCGTATCTGTTGCCAATAAAGCACTGCTGGCAACATTTACTAGTGCAAGACCACCCAGCCATAATTCCTTTAAAGTGTGTATTTTACTGAATGTTCATGATACCTTCAACATTTGCATAAGGTAAATGTCTATCCAGCACTGCCATACCCTAAATATTGTTTAATAGGGCCAGGAGGAAGGAAGAAGTAGGTAAGTAAGGTAAGAAAGGGAGAAGGAAGGAAGTGATAGTTTTACCTCAGTCTTCAAAGAAGAAAACAGAAAACCTCCATTTTCCTAACTACTTCAGATTGCTAACTGATGGATTTAATTTGTGTGCAAATGCATAAATTATATTTCAGATGCAGACATTAAATGCATGTGAAATTTTTCTAAATATGTATGTATAATCTAAAATGAAAGGTGTGGTGTGGAAGATACATTGCTTTGGCTATCAGCACATTCATGTGTAATTAATGCCAAAGATGAGGGAACAGGCTTTTGCCCTTTCTTTTTATGTGCTTAAACAAGGATCCATGAAAGTGCCTAACCTTCAGTTATGTCAGGCATCCTTTTGCTTGAAATCAACATCTCATTGCCTCTCAAGCATCTTTCATTAGAAGACATCCCTCACAAGAAAAGCCAATGCCACAGCAAAGCAGTTTAATTGCATCAAGTGATTGTCACAGGCATTTATTTTGCCTAGTGAATCAAACTCCTTCCTACAGCCATTGACAAGACAAAGGTAAAATCTCTTTTTCAAATTCAGTCAGGCGGCATTATTAAGGTATGTTAGTATTTGGAGATGTCATCTCATATTCCTCCCTGGGCACAGCACCCAACATTTTCAGAAATGTGTCAAACAACAAGTGGAAGTATAAAAGTTTCCTAGTTTTCTAAGTAAAACTCTGGCCCAATATTTGACAATCAGGACTGATTAAAGACAATTGGGAATAAAAAGAATTTCAATGCCTGTAGTAAAAAGCAAACAAAAATCTGTTCAGCACCTAAAAACAGAGTTAATGCTATTTTGATGGCTAGTTTAGTGACTGAAACATTAGCAGTACTAATACAGCTCAAGGAAGGTACATTTAGCAGTCTTCAGGGTTTTTTTGATTGCTTGTTTCAGCTCGTGCCATGTAATGTGCAATTATGTTTTTCCCTGCCTCCTAGATCAAGCCAATGAAACATCTTTATTAATGACCTATCCTATTTAAGTACAAAACATCAGCATTCCTGGAAAAAATTGTGAAGTCGCTGCACCTACTGAGACCAGGTGTCCCATCCTCAGATCAGTACGACTGTGGGCTTTCCCTGAACGTACATCTCTTTCTCAGATGTGACCACATGACTTTGCAAGTATCATGGGAAAGGCTTTTTGATTTTTCAGGGTACTTTGGTGTGTTTTGTCTTATTTGTATTGCTTTCACTGGTTCAGACTCCTTTCAGTTAATTCACCACAATTCAGTGAGGAGTTCAAGGGTCGAACCACCATCACTGTTGCCAGCTGATGTTGTCACTAGGGAATAGTGACTTAGCTTGCGCTCACTTGTTCTATTGGAGGTGTTGCTGCATTGAGTCTTTAGCCACACCTGTGAAAAGCATCCCTCCCCTTCATTCATAGGAAGATGCACTTCAGACGATGACATTTGACAGTGGAGTCTGGCCATCTGATACCTAAAATTCCTGTTCCAGTTTTTAAGACTGAGCCTCCTTTTTTTCCAGGAGGCTGGAAACTGCAGGAGTTTCTCTCAGCTGTGGTGGTGGAGGTTGATCGACCCCTGCTACAACATCTGGGTACATCATTGTTCCGCTTTCCAAGCAAGATGTAGCAAATTGTGCTTCCCTGCAAAGGATGTCTTACCCTCCCATCCACACTTCTTTTCCATGACATCATCTTCATTAAAAGATCAAAAGAAAATTCAGTTACATAATTTCTTGTTGAACACAACAGTTCCTCAGTTAAGGGTAACTAAGGCTAAGAACTAGTGAGTCAAGTCTTAAATACATGCAGCCCCTTTAGATGTCTCAGAAAACAAGCGAGCAGTAATCATGTTAACCATGTCCTTATGCTCCTTTCCTAGTTTCTGATCTGCATCTGGTGCAAAAACAGTGCTGTCTGATGCATTTCAGTGCTTCTTACCTGTGGTGTACCCTGAAGACATTTTTTTGCTACACTACATCACCACTTGATTGACCTTCCAATAGTAACTAATGAGAAAATCAGTAGTTTTCCTAAGTCTTAGGAAAACTTAGGTACCATTGTATCTAAAAATACAAGTTTATAAAAAGATAAAAAAGATGTGAATTATTTGAGACACTTATTTGCTAGTTTCTCCTGAACTCAGGTGTTTCTTAGCTTCTGAGAAGCAAGATACTTTTGTGATTTTTATATCTGTTTACTGCATCATCTTTCTTAAATTGAATGCATAATAGAGGGATTTTTGGTCAGACTGATTATGGGCTTAATTGCTCTACCCCATTAGTCTCACTGAAATAATTGTTAGTAGAACACATGCTTTGGAATCAGGGAAGGAAGCGTATTCTTTTGGTGTATTTCGTAGAAGTGAGTCTGGCATCCATCTTTCACAAAGGAAATAAAGTTGTGTCTTCTTTGTCTTCTTAAAGAAGTCTGCTAGCCTATATTAAAAATAAGACTGAAAATAAAGCCGTATTTTAGGGCATACAGTATTGAAACAAGTAATTTGAGGCAGGCTTAGTGTATTTTGGAAATGAGGACCTTCTGTGGTGTCTCAGGTCGATCACACAAAATCCATTGTCATCACTGTAGACTCTTTAGTGCAGTATACCAGTGTTTATTCACAACAAATATGTTTATCTTCTTCCATGAAATAAATGTTTGCATTGTCAAATGAAGACAGTCCGTTTTAACGGCAAATTACTCAATTTGCAAGAATGTCCTGCATTCTTTGCACTTCAAAATCATGTTGATGGCAAAAATAATTATTCTGGATAGAATCCAATTATCTAAAAGGTTAAATTCTGTTTCCTTGACCTATTTTTAGTAAAATAAGACTCACTGCTCTCTGCAGCTTTGCATGTAACAACAGTCCCAAGGCACGGTGCCTAATAAAGAATTAAATACTTCATGTCCTGTAGCTGCAACATTAAAAGCAGTCTAAATGTTACTTTCCACTCTTATCCTTGATTCTACACAGCACTCTTGATGTAAGAAACCATTGTGTTGATGGAAGAAAGGACAGTCAGATCATCTAGACAAGCTTACAAGTTACAGCCCCAAGGTAGTCATAGAATGCAAGAGCAACTGTGCCGGGTCAGACCAAAGAGCTATTGCCTAGTGGGCCACAGGAGGCTCTTAGGAAAGAGGGTATGCATTAAAAGGCTGATCATGTATGTGATGCTTCCTTCAAGTGTTCTCCCAGTTTCCAATCATCTGAGGCTCCGAGACTTCCTGAGATGGACATAACCCTCCTTGGACTTTGTTGCCCCAGGCTTGTACACTCATCCTTTGTACCTCAGTAGTCCTTTAGCACCCACAGCATCTTTCAGCCAAAAATGCCTCTTCAAGCCATTTATTCTTCATAGATTTCTACCATGTTTCCCCCAGTTTATCTCTTTATCTAATATACATTTTTTAAAAGTGCCATGAGATCTTTGCATTTCCATTTGAGCAGCTTCTCCAAAGTGCTGAGTTTTCATATCACACTGTATCTAGGGTATGTAAGCAAATGAATTCAGGCTCTGAAGCAACAAAACTTTCCTTTTGCTTTTTGCTTACCTAACAGCCAGTAAGTAATCCCATTACAGGGAGGCATATGACAAGCCTGTGAGGGTCTGTTTGGTGAAGGGCAGCATTCATCCTGCAGCCTGACTGTGTGATGCAGGTCTTACAGAGGATGTGGAGCTACACCACCACCCAAAAGATACTGTCTGGGTGTAATACACTCCCCTCATTTGTGCCCTTTTCCTACACTCCACATGAAATTAGGCTGCTATATTCACATTGAGAATCCTATGACAGTACAATGTTCCTCATTATGAGATTTAAGAATCTCAAAAACTAGTATATGTGAGATTCTCAAGGAGAACAGCAACTATCATGAGGCCTGATGACACTTGTTTCTGTGTTCAAGAAAACCACCTTCTGGGCTGTATGGGGAAAAATGTTAATTTTATAATATCTCCCACTTGACTTTGTATGACTGTGAAGTACCAGCACTGTCACAAAGGGGCTGTTGCTGAGAAAGATGTTTCTGCACTACACCTCTTCAGGGTCATCTTGTTTTACTTGCAGCAAACTGAGCACTATTGACTGCATTGCTTTAGACTAAAAGTGTTGACCTTCAGCAAAATGAAGCTCAACTTCTTCATTTTACAGCTATTACTCTCGATTTATGTAAGATCAATAGAGAACGAGCAGCCTCATATATTGCCACAAGGTGCTACTTTTTTTTTTAAGCCTTCGTAGATATGTAAAAAATGCAGAAGTTTTGTAAACACTGCGAACTGAAGTTCAGCAGATGATAATGCTCATGGGATAGCCTGGTGTCCCAGTTGCAGTCCATTCTGGAAAAACAATACTGTATCACTCAGTCCCCTTCCTAATTTTTTTGGCATAATTTCTTCACCTAACTACATGGGGCATGGTGCAGTGCACTGGTGGCAGTAACTTGCTGGCCCAAATATGGGTGAAGAAAGGATGTGTAAAGTGTGTAGAGTATTGAGGTGTTGTATAAATGGAGGGTGGCATCTTAAATGGATGGAGGTGCCACTGAATAGACAGGGTAATATAAGGGACAGAAACAGTCTATGGCCCTTAAGATAAAATGTGATGCAAGTCCATTTGGTGATGTTTGATCACAGGACCTATACAGAACTGGGAATGGCATCTCCACAACATCTGCCATGGCAGTCTACAAGTAGTTCTTGGAGTGATACTACAGTGTAAATTAATTAAGATAATATGCAGCAACACATATCTGATTTCTTTTCTAAACAGTGGTTGTCCAGTCAGCGGTTTGGGCTCTGCTGCAAGACGTGACTCACAACAGGACAAACGACCAAGTAAACAAAGATTAAGTTTAAAAATCCTTCTTGGTAGATTCTTATTCCAAAGGAAATGCCTTCACTTTCGAAAGAGTTATTTTTGGAAGAAAGAATAGCTGTGTTGTGGTGTCATGCATGGCTAGAGTAAGGCTATGGCAGAATTAATATTTTCAGTTCTAGATTTTCTTTTTATCCTCTGAAAATGTGCTCCTTAGTCAAGACATTAAAAACAATTTTATTCATGGCTGATCCTAGTCTGCAA
Organism: Phaethon lepturus; assembly: GCF_000687285.1. Classification (NCBI taxonomy): domain Eukaryota; kingdom Metazoa; phylum Chordata; class Aves; order Phaethontiformes; family Phaethontidae; genus Phaethon; species Phaethon lepturus. The sequence goes on from NW_010510805.1 coordinate 22,573, forward strand.
GCAGGAGCAGCACTCAGAGCTGCTGATCAGGGCATAAAAAGCTTTAATGATGTATAACTATCAGTCTGTGAAAAATCAGCTAACATTACTGCATTATGCTGCATTACAGCTCCATACTGAAATGTTCCATTAAACACTGAGTCCAGATGCTGTTTTGGTTTGCTGACTGTATTTAATCTCCCTGTCTTAGCCTTGCTGTGCCCTAGAAATTATTTTGTCTTTGCTTTATATCTGTACAAATTTACAGAGAAGGATGATGTAATTTGCAAAGGACTCCTACTGTACTTTCTGCTCAAATTATGTAATTTTTATGGCACTTTAATGGTATGAATGATCCAAATTTATATTCACTGAGTCTGGGTTTGTTAGTTGAGCTTTTGTGCCCTCATTCAAACATCATAGACTGTGAAAAAAAGTGTGTGAAAGCCTAGAGGAAAACAACAAAATAGAAATAGGACAAAAACAATGCCAACACACACAGGATCAGTGCATGGAAGTGCCATGAACCCTCAAAGATCTTCATACCTTCTAGTCTTGGTGGGAAAGGCTGACCACTTTTTGCTCCATTTGATAACACAGTAGGATTCACCATGTTTTAAAATCCTTTAGAAATCAGAGGAGAAGCTGTCAATGGGTGTCAGTGATGAGAAATCAGGACCTTCCAGTCCACATGTAGGTTCTGGTTGCCTCCACCTGGAAAATGCTGCGTAGCAGACTGCTTGGCTGCTGCATGGCTCAAAGGAAATACAAAATACTGCAAGCTAGACGTTTGGCATGGAAAACTACAATACAGCTCTCATCATGCTTCTGGCTTCTGTGCAAATTAATAAATGTCATCTGATGCAACAAACATTCCAGCCAATATTCAGGTTTCTGGTACCACGCAGTCTCTTTTTCTGAAAGATCCCTACCAAACCACCAACTATTCCTGCAGAAGTGCTGCTGTAAGACTCAACCCTGCGCATGCTCCCCTGCAACTGAGCAACATTTGGTCAAACATTGGAACAGGCTGCCCAGGGAGGTGGTGGGGTCACCATCACTGGAAGTATTCAAAAAATGTGTAGATGTGGCACTTCAGGACATGGTTTAGTGGGCATGGTGGTGCTGGGTTAGCGGTTGGACTTGATGATCTTGAAGGTCTTTTCCAACCTTAATGATTCTGTGATTTTGTGAACATCAGCCTCAGAAGAACAAGTAGAAGCAGAATGTCCTCCTCAGCCAGGGGCAGGATGACTCATAGATACTTTCCCTTCCTGATGTAACTCCGAGAAACATACCTGGTCAACATGTTTAAAAACACTGTGTTGAAAGGGGATTTATTGTACGTGACAGGAACAGATAGGTTTTTGTCAGATGGGAATCCTATTTATTTCTCTTTTCATTGCTATGGCATGGCAAGAAGCTTTAAAATAATTATTTGAACTACAGAAAGGTCATTTCAACTGGGCAAGCTGAAGAAACCATGAACTGGAAGTCTGACTCAAGGATTTGTGCCTTGACATCATTAAAAGCTAGCATGCTCCTGCTATTGTAATGGAAAATACCATTTTCTTTTTCTTTTGAAGCTATACGTATATATATAAAAATGTGTGTTCAATTTTTTCACAATCTTTGTCGAAGTTTCAAGGAAACTACACAGCCATGTTGTAAGAGAAGCTTCTGAAAAGAACAAGTAAATGAGAGGTCAAACTATTGGAAGTCATGCAGGGATCTGTACTAGGCAATGTATTCATAAACAACGCAGGAAAGGGGGTGAGCTGTGGGATGATGACTTTGAGGGATAGTAAGTAGAAGTGCCTAGTGTGAAGAGCTGCAGAGAGGTCTGAGTGATGCGGTGAGAAATTCAGTGTAAGGAAATTAAACATAAAATGTTCCACAAAGGGAAATATCATCTCAGCTTTCCACATGAAATAATGGACTCTGAGTGGATGATGACTTCCTAGGAGAGAGGTCTTAGGGTTATGACAGATAGTGCCAAGAAAATGTCATCTCAGTGGGAAATAGTGCTCAAAAAAAGGCAAGTCAAAAGCTAGCGAGGAACAGAGAACGAACTAGACGATATCATAGTGCCACTGAATAAATCGGTGTTTTGCTCACCCTTTGAATACTGTGTGTAATTCTGATATTGTAATGGGAGAATAGATACAGTGGAGTTGGGGAAGAGTAAGTCAAGGGTGTTCAAAGATAACGTGCAAAAGAGAGAAATTTAGAGGATATTGTAGGCATCTATCTAAAATCATGAATACCAGAGAGGGGCTGATTGAGTTCACTGTTGTCCAGTTCTATAACAAAGGGGCATCAAATTCAGAGTGTGGGAACCAGGTTGAAAACAGACAGTGGGAGATGATTATTCAGGCAACAGGTCTGTGAAACTCCTTGCCAAAAGATGCCATAGTGCATGTTTACATGGCCCAAGGGCCTTTAGGGTTAACTAAATACACAGAAACACATGCAAGTTCAGGAAACACCCTGAAGTGGAAATACTTTGGGACTGGCAGAGTGTGAAAGAGGAGTGCCATATATACTTGGCCTGTGCATATTGTTTCCCAGGTACCCACTTAAAGTGACTGCTGGAAGCAGGATACGGAAGAAGCTAGACCTTTGGTGTGGCACAGTGTGGATGCCCTCAAGTATGTCACTCTTCAAATAAGGTCCTGCTTCTGTAGGTGCAGCCTGTGACATAGAGCAAGGGGCTACTTTTCTGTGTGCTTGTGGCTTCAAAAATAGTACTGAAGGATGGAGAGGAGAAGAGTTGTCTCACTTGATGTAGCTACTTTACATCTTGGTGATGTAAATCCAAGAGTTTTCTTTTTATTGTTTGGGGTTTTTTTTTTATTCTTTTTATCTGCTGTAATTTCTTTCACCACTTCTTGTGAAGAGTTCCTTGCTCAAGAGCTTTCTGAGACAATCCAGCATGAAGTAGACAAATACACAGCGTGTGCATTACCTCTAACTTAACCACATCATCATCTAAGCTATTAATCTATACCTTTATAACTGAACTCCACCTCCTGCAAGGGATATTTCTCTTTGTGTTATGGGCAAAGTCTTGCAAAAAACATCTTAAGAAGTATCTCCTGCTCTGACAAAATGTAGCCCTTGGACAACTCTAGAAGGCTGGAAAGTTGAGGAATGTTGAATGCAAGCTTTCCTTTCTATAGCAGTGCCCTGAAACACCACCCCCCGTGTACACCTAAGGGTTGCTTTCACAGCAAATTTGAAATCAGTCTAAACCACAGCTGCTGCTGCCGCATGCCGTCCCATCTTTCCACATACGGCAAAGTTTTCCCTCCCAGTCTCCTTCATCAGCCTGTATAAGTGGACAGTAAGCCAGTTCAAAGAGCTGATCGATCAGAGAGCTAACCTGACAAAGAAAAATGACTATATTTTTGGTTGTGTCAGTTCCAGCATGCGCAAGGGACTGGGCCCAATGCCAGGGAGATGGTCTGCCTGGTCAGTCACTGGTTTGTGCCTTACTCACCTCAGTGAACTCTGACTGAGGTGAAAGGACTGTCTTCTGTATGGAGAATATTATTTTTTAGTGGTTTGTAAAGGTAAAATTATAAAGCAAAGACTATGCAGATTTAGTAAATTCAATAGTTCAGTCTGGATCACTGTCCTCTGCCTAGCAGAAAGATATTTCAAGCATCTCTTCTGTCCTTGGAGTACTTCTTCTGTTCTGAAAGGTTTCCCTTACACATAATCTGGCAAGGTTGTCTTTCCTTTAATCCTGCTGTACATCTGTTCCACAACAGTCCTGATAGGACTCCTTCCTTTTTAATTACTGTGTTTCTTTCTCTTCTTACATATAGATTTACATATGTGAAGACAGAGCAAATCAGCCTTTAGCACTTCTTGCTGTCTTAACTGAGAAAGAAATATCTTACCTGCTCTGACCTCCAAAATCCAAGCTATCCTGGGAAAGGTGACTTTTGATTATAAATTGTAACCACATGTTGTATTAAAGAGCATGTCAAAACTGATCTCTTTGCAATTCCCATTTGTGCTAGCATCTGGAATAATTTAAATTATAAATGAAAAACTGACCTCTGTGGTTAGCCAAATCAAAAGGCCTGAAAGTCTTAGTGTTTAAAGAGTCATTTGATTCCTAAACAGACCAGGAAGTTGGAGAAACCAAAATCTGACCAAATCCTTCAAAAGAAAATAAGTAGGACAAAAGAAAAAATATAGAAGAAAGAAGGAAAAAAAAAGGAGGAAAAAAAGGAAGGAGAAAAGGTAAAGGGGAAGAAGGGAAGGGAAAGAAGGAAAGGGGAAGGAAAAGAGAAAGGGGAAGAAGAAGGAGGAGGAGAAGGGGAAGGGAGAAGGGAAGGGAAAGGGAAAGGGAAAGACGAAGGAAAAGAGGAAAAGAGGAAAAGGGGAAAAGGGAAAATGGGAAAAGGAAAAGAAAAAGGAAAAGGAAATGGAAAAAAGGAAAAGGTCTAACCTGTTCTCTGAAAAGCTAGACAACAAAGCATAGGGGAAAAAAAAGTCATGTATGCATTCTGCCAACATTAAATAATGAGCTTGTCTGGTGACCATTTCAATGGCGTACTTTAACACATACCTAGTTTCCTACCAGGGAGTTACTTGAAAATTAAGCACATGCTTGATGTCCTTGACAGAAAGGGATGGGATTATTCATGATGTTTAATGTTAAAGGCTGGATTGCACTGGGGCCATACCTGGGGCAACGTATTCCGTAAATGCAAAGTTCCTCCTTGCTCAGGCCTTTGCTACCAGGACTGCAGGTACTGATCTCCTCCTGGGGCTGCCAGCTCAAGTGCCCCAACCCTGCACCACGTAGAGGGGAGTTCAAAGAGATTTAGTCAAAAACTGCATGAGGTTTGGAACATTTCCAATGGCTTTTCTCAATTACATGAGTAAGAATTGTTAAATATATGCAGTCAGCACTGTGTGGAGCAATTCTGCTGAAAAATGCAATAACTTTCCCTTGATTTAGGCAGGGGATTAATTAAAAACACATATGCATTTACTCTCCTGCCAGAACTCAAGTTGATCTAACTAGGTCGGCACTAAATTTGACCAATTCCCTAAGCATCAATCTGAATTAGCATAGCATGTTGAGAGGCACAAGGTTAGTTTTTTCTTTGGCCAGGATGTCTTGAGATCAGGGAAAGACCTTTAGCTTTTCAACAAAAGCAACGGTTATATGGGCACATGAGGATAATATAGCAGGGAATGCGGCCTTCTCTGCAGAAGTGGGAACTGTAAATGTCAGCTCAGTAGACGAAGAAAGCAGACAGCCTTACGAAACACAAGTTACTTGATGATATCAAGTGGAGATTGACTGTCTAGTGTAAATCCTGGATATTTATTCTATAACTGTTTTCTTTAAACATGTAGCGAGGCAGATCCTTGCTTTACCATTAAATAAGTGTTGGCTGCAGTCTCAAACCCTCTGCATGACAGGAAAGGGCAAAGCTTAAATTCATAGTCAAAATTGCTGCATAATCACTTCCCAGCCTTTAGAAATGAATAGTCTCATAGCTCACTATCAAATCAGTAATTTTTCATTTTCTTTTTCTGAAGAGGAAAAAACACTGAGTGGCTATAAAGAAGGGTTATTACTATCCTATTCTGTTTTGAAAGATACTCAAGTGCTCTGGAAATAAATCACAAATTGGTGTTCTCTGATGTAAGTATAAAATCACATAATCATGCCTTTCTCAGTAGTGGATACAGAAGAAGTGGTTTCAACCTTATAAAAGAGGCCTGTAAAGAATAAGTTTAATGAGCACTGTATAATTTAATATTTCTAGTTGTATTTCAGGAAAAAAAAGATGTCATTCTCATGGAGACATTCCCTAAACATCTAGTTCCTGCAGTATTTTTGAACTACACATTTCATTTATTTTATAAGACAGCTTATGGAAAATTGGTACTATGGAGAAGGAAGCATGGGTTTCCAGTAAAGAATAAGGAAACATGAATTCCATTCCTGGCTCAAAATCTATAATTTTCCAGATGACCCTGAGCGATTTTCTTAACAATTGTGCACCCTCAGTTGAACACGCTAGCATACAGCCTCTGCTTGTCTCACTCTGCAAGCTGCTTTGAGCGGGTCAGTTCTCACTACACACTGTGTAGGTCCTATGACAACAGATATCTGATTTTAACTGTTACCAGATTCATTAAATTAATAATGTCCAAAATAGAAATGGAAGCATCACAAAGGGGAAGAAACCAGTGGCACAGGAAATGCAGGCAAATGTTATAAAGGCAAATAAAAGGTTCAGTCTTACGGGCTTTGTGGGTGGAGGGGAAGGTAAGCTGAGTTGTGATGTGAAGGCTGAGGGTGGAATAAGGCTGTTGAAATGCATGTAAGACATAAAACACTGGAATCCCAAGACAAGAAGAGCCCATCTTACCTTTTTCCCTTTTCCTCTTTCATTTACTGCTTTGGAAGAAGCCGCTGGGAATGCACTCCCAAATTTGTACTGCCAAACACAAACAGGATGAAAAAAATGAAATAAAAAGCAAGCAGCTCTTCATAAATTTGAAGACTGCTAGGTTTGTGAAGTTGCAAGAGCAGCACACGCTAGCATATCTCCCAGTCTCCAACTATTGTAGGCTTAGGCACAAAATCACCAACATTTTCACAGGGTATAATGCTAATATGTAAAATTTGCCTGGAAATCACTCAGTGGTAACATTCATTTCATTACTTTATAATCAAATTTCTTCCTGAGGGTAAATCAAGTGCAATTTTTCTTTTATCATTACCGCTTCCTTCCCCCTGCCCATGCACATGATTACTACTATGGAAAATCGGGAGAGGAAAAAAAAGTCTTCTGAGATAGCGTATCTTTAAAGCCTACAGCCAAGTCTAGAAAGCTATGTTCCCAAAATGGAAAATGTTTCTCTGAGGTAAATAATTTCAGGACTCTCTTTCTGTCACTTTCATCTGCTTTTGCATCCCAGCATGTTTAGTCTGAGTTACCAGGAGGGTGTTCAGTGGAGGGTTCATGTCATGTACCGGTACCCATCTCGCCTTCTGCCTTCGCCTGACCCAGAGGGGAATGTGTCTTCTGGTAACACCTCGCAGCCCAAGCGCCTCCTCACTCCAAAAGGCTCACTAATAATAAACAGCAGTCTGATACTATATGTATACAAAAATGTATATAATATTCATAATACTACATATAGCCTGACACTACATATATAGTTTGATACTATATATAATAATAATATATAATAATGAGAAGAAAGAAGATATTGAAAATTACTTGAAAAATCCCTCAGCCTTTACCATACATGGCTTTTCCAATATATCTAAGTTCTCAAATCCTTCCCTCTGGCTTGAACAAAAAGATTTTCACTTTTATATGACATCTCCTTATAAATCAGACCAGCAAAAATAAACAGGGCACAGCTTCCACTTGCTGCAGAGAAGAGCGTGAAAAGGAAGAGGTGAAAGGTGAAGGTTTGCAACAAAGCACAACTTCTTGTGCTTTCTGCTTCCAAGTGCCAAAGAGCTGTCTTCTCTTTTTCTTCTCCCTCCTTCCCTCCCAAATCACTCTTTTCTCTTCTGCCTCCCAGATCCTGGCTTCTGGATAAGAAGACTTTTTCCCTCCTCTGCAGTACAGTCACAGAGTGAGGAGGAGCACAAGATCCTATCACAGTCTTATGGGCAGAAAGTTTTCTTAGGTAGCTTCTCGGCACATCTTCATCATGCATTCAGGATTAAGCTGACAGACTGCCTTGGGTCGAGGAAATATACCCCCCACCCCTTCAGTTCAGCCAGGACTACTGTCTGTTTTTCCTGTCCTGTGTTTCAGAATGGGACAGGACACAGCCCATGTACTCAAAAATGCATCTACTGCTGCAGGGACATTACAGAATCACAGAATCATTAAGGTTGGAAAAGACCTTTGAGATCATCAAGTCCAACCATCAACCCAACAGCACCGTGCCCACTAAACCATGTCCTGAAGTGTGATAACCTTCTCTCCTTTCATACAACACGCTGCCAAAGTGCTCCTCCTATCCGCCTCCAGCACTGGGCCTTTGTACTTTCTGGTCATTTTCCATGGACCTGATGTTGTGCAGAGCTTTGACAAGTGCTTTGAGGCTTGTGTCCCTGGGGCCAGGTTTCTTGCAGCCACTGCTGGATATTCTGGAAAGGGATTTTCGAGTCAGATAGGTCTGGGAGGTTGCTCTGCCCTGAGGTTGCTGCCTGGGACTGCAGGTAGGGCTTGAACACTGAGCTTCTTTCTGGAAGCCTCACCATCCCTACACTGTTCCTGTTACATTATGAACAGAGTGTGAGCTCCAGAAGATGGAAATTGGTTCTCAATAATCAGAGTGCTAAGGTGTCATTTTGCTTTTTACAAATTGTGAAGTGGTTTATAAAGGAAGGGATGTTGTCTCTCCCATTTCAAGCCCCACTACATCTAGTCCCTTGCAGTGCAGATGGGTGAGGTGTCTATAGGAGGACTGTTTATGTTCCCCAGTCTTGGGGCAGGCCCCTTGCCATACCACAAGGCTTATATGGGTTTAAGTTGTGTGAGTCTTTCACTGAGGACAGCAACCAAAATGACCAATACAACCGTGAAGGGTTTATTCTTAAATGGCAGGAGCACAACAGAATGTTTTAGGTTTTAACCTAAACCTTACTGTGGCCTACCTGGTCTACTACATGACAACTTTTAGGACTGGAGAAATAATTTTTCCCTTGCAATCTCTGCTTTGTGACTCCTCTTCATCTATTGTGCAGTCTTCCTACATCCTCGCTAATGGTGCATTTATACAGTTCATGGAATATTTGTGGGCTTAATTTAATATTTGCTTCATTGTCTGGATATGATCATTACACCATTTTCATGAATAAATAATGCAACAGCAATCTTTCTTTCCCTGGGTGCTGGGATAGGCAAGGATCTCAAGAAGCAAAGACACACAAGTGATGCTGTGATTTCATCTATCTTGTTATAGAAAATTTTCAGTGTCGAGTCAGAAATACCCATCCCAAAAGGGAAAAAAAATCTCCACGTCTATACAGAAGAACATAAGCATCCTGGATAAGTTTAAAACTGCCTCCAGTAGTCAATAAGTTCCCTAGGTGTGGAACACTGTTCAGATGACATACACAACTAGGTAATGAAGACCAAACTGATCTCTCTGTGGGCGTTGCTTTTTGTTTTACAAGACCACAGTGGTGGGTCTGTCTAGGAACAATTAAGCAATTTACATGGCTCAGACAACGCTGTTTGCTGTTCACAGGTATCTCCATTTGCTGAAGTCTAGCGACTTCTATACTCACCCAGTCTGCTAGGGGACATAAGTCCAATCGCTCATGAGCAGCTTTGCAGTCCCCAGTGCCCCTCCTCAACCAGTCACTAGGGAACCCCAAAGTGTGAGAAAGGTTGGTTAGGGAAGGCACCAAGGGGCCCAAGCACACACATGGCTGCAAGAACAGGGGGACTGGACCACTTGCTTTTGGATGTGGGGAGGAGTACAACAGCTGTGTGGAGAAAAGCAATCCTCTCTACTAGGAATGGGTGAAGGACAAGAGTGGGAATGAACAGGGCATGAGAGTTAAGATGAAACAGCTTCCCAAACTAGTGCAAAAGGAAGAAACTTGATGAGCCTTCTTCTTTCTGTTGCTGTTTCTTTTTGCAGCTGATCGAGAATGAAAACCTCAGACCCAGACAAAAACACACTTTTCTAGATTTGGACTTTATTTCCCTCCAAATTTTCATGTTCTGGCCAAAGCTGGAAGACAAAACAGTGCTTTTCATCTTCCCTCTCCTAACTTTCTGCATGTCCGTTCACCAGAAGCATCCCAACAGCAACAGACAAGGCCCTCTCCATGTTTTTTATCGGGTAAGCAACTCAAAAGGTCCTTTTGAAAAACCGTGGAATGAAAATAACTTCATAATTTCCCCCAGTTTTTGACTAATGCTTATGGTGACGTTGCTTGCCTAAGTGCAAAAGCTGATGACAGCACCTTGCTGTGGCCAAATGCCATGGACTGTGAAGTGATAAAAGAACCAAATAACTTTTTCTGGGTATGTTGAGCTACAGGGCAGTCACATATAACAATATTACCTCACCTCTGAAGAGCCTGGAATATTCTGTTATATCACACCGATCACCCGCCTTGATAAGGCAGGGGTTATTGCTGTCTTGCTACATCCAAATTAAATCTTTTTTTTTTTTATCATTTGACAAAAAAAGTATTCTCATTAAGGCAGAATAAATGTACTAACTGAAAGGCAAATATCCCTCATATTTTCTTCTTCCTCCAGTCCTGGAATTCTGCACTGAAGCTGGGGATATTTTATGAAGGTTAAACAAAATATTTGGAGCACAGTCTGCTTTTTATAAACCCTGTCTCAGTCTAACCTTTCACTCTCAATAACATGAAGAAAAATATACAGTACTGAATGTCTGGCGGCAGCTCCCAGCCACTGTGAGACAGTTACACTGCTGCTAAATCACGTTAGCTAGAAGTTTGCAACAGTGAGATATTCTTGAATGTTTCTTCTCTGTTCCTACACAGCAATGTTTGGTGTGACTTTTTTGCTTAAATCTCTCTTTGCACAAATCTTTCCCCATTATTTATCATGACCATCCATCCTACAATGATGCTTTTGAAAGTTGTTGATGAACAATCTTTCTGTACTTGCTATTCTCTGTTAATGGAAACCTTCTGAAGCCGTTCCAAAGACCTCTTCGGTTTGCCTGCCAGATAAAGCCTCAGACCGTTTTTGCCCTCCACTCCATCTTTGTTTTGTTAAATTTAGCTCTCCTTCTTGATTAGGTGCAAGTGACTGAACAAGCTTTTCCTGGATGATGTGCGCTCACAAACATGCGCTCGTTGCAAGTTGAAACAAGCTACTGCATTGCTTATCATCCCCTTGGTGGGCAAAGAATTTATAAATCAATGAAATGAGCTGAAAACAACTCCAGGGGTAATATATACAATGAAATCCTTCTCTGAGCCCTGATACAGTGATGGACAAATATTCTTTTTTATTTTTTAAGATACTCAAAGACTGGGACTGCAGTAAATCCTTTTCAAAGAATAGTTTGCAAATAGGTAGATAAACATTGCTCAAGTTGGAAAATCAGCACTCCAGTCCTGCCATGGACCACAACCCAGCAAAGCACTTAAGTTGGTGCTCAACTTTGAGGTGCTGCTGAAACAAGGCACTGATAACGGTTTTCTTTTAGTTTCAGAGAGGACAGCTGTGTTTATTTCTTTTTCTCCTTAATATGGAGCAAAAGTGCCTGGAGCACTGGGTTAGAAGTCTTTGTTAAACTCCTATATAAATACAAATAATGAACTAAATAAGAATAAATTATTTTGGCCAAAACCTTTCTCCCCTTTTATTTAATAATCTGATGAGCCATTCTTTCTTGCTCTCCATTGTCCCATGTGTACTGTGATGAAACCTATACTTCTTAACCGCTCAATAAACTTCTTATAGGAAGTCTCAATTAAGTTTTATAATGCTCTTAACTATTAATTTCCTAGCTTGTCAGTGCTTCGTTTTGATAAAAGCTGGCACTGCATAGTGATATGGAAGTGGTGGTTCTGGCTCCATCTGCACCCAGAAGCACAGCCTGAAAAGGGAAGCCAGGACCCATCCTCCTTCATTCCACAGAAGAAAGTTTCCATGCTAAGACTCCTGTTAGATCCTGAAACCAAGGTGCTGCTTATGCTTACCTACTCACTGGTGTGCTATATGGTGTCCCCCAGTGGAAGTCAGTGAAGCCTGTTCAGCTACCAGGACCTTGGACACCATCAGACTAAGGCTTGTTATGGTCCAAAGACCAACGGATCCATCACCTGAGGAAAACTCTTCCGAAAGCCTCTCCTTTGCCTCCTCCACCTCACAGTCCAGGAAATGCTCCTCTGTTGCCAGGGATCATTCTCTGACACTGAGAGGTCTGGGCCACGTCCCATTTACAATTGGACTCGATGACCTATGGGGTCTTTTCCAACCTAAATGATTCTATGATTAATACTGCCAACATCCTCAACTGTTCTTGCCTATCACTTAGCTCCTTAGATACATGTTTCTCACCTGTTTTTAAATCAGAAACATTCAGGTCGGTGATTAAAGAAATGTCTTATAAACATGTTTGTCTTTTGATCAAACTTTTTTTTGTGACTAGCAGATAACTTTCAGGTTTTCTATGTATGCATGTTTAAGAACAATTTAAGTAAATAACAATAGCTAAACTAGTATAATGATAAGAAGAATCTGGTTATCAGTTTGCTTTCCACTAGGCAAAGAAAAAAAATCCTCCAGAGTTAGATTTTCTAAGACAAGGGTCTCTAGATGTGATTCAACAGTAGTGGATAATCGGATTACATACATGCTATGTAATGTACCAACAGGTGCGTATGGTGAAGCAATTCCTGCATTCACCATCAACAGATGCTAAGCACAAGAATTATTTCTTGGTAGTGCTGAAAGCAGCCAGTTTATTCCAGCTAAAGGACAGGCCCCAAAGCACCATTCATTCACCCCCTTTAAAGAGAAAGTTCAGTGGTATCCATCAGGATGAAGACGACCTGCACCAGGGTGAGAAATAAACTGGATCCCACACCACACTGACAAGTGCTCTATCATCCTCCACACCTCTCTGCATGCAGAAACCTCATGGAAGTAGGTGGTGTAGCTCTCACTCTTAATTTTAGCCACTCTCCAGCTCTCAGGGAGGCTACCTCATGTACCTTGATGCCAGCCAGAGAAATACATCATTACCATGGTTCAGTGGCCAGCAAGTCTGGTAAAGGCAGAGGAATTTCAAGCAGGAAGCCCTTAGTGCAAGGCTGTTGTTGGATCCCCCCTGACATTAACGGTGACCTCAGTAAACCAAGCAAAATTAAGCAGTGGCAGATCAAAGTCCTGCTTCTGTCTCCACTCCCTGAGCTCACCATTCAGATGCAAAGCTACTCTCAAATAAAAGCCAGATGTTGAGCCAGCTCCACTTCCTGATTAGCTGACATGTCACTTTGGAAGCCAACCACTCTGGTCCTGGTCCTGAAATTGAAGCAACCTTCCCAGTGGAATGTTAAGGCAAATAAAATAAAAGGTGCAAACTGGTGTTGGTGGTGATGAGGACAGATGATCTCTTAGAAAGTGGCCGTCTCACAGGGATGGGGTAAAATTACTGCAGAAAAGTAGCTGGTTGCTCCTGCTGCATTACATCATCCTCTTTTAAACCAGGCAATCTGCAGAGCAGACATGAGCAATGCTTCTCGCAGCTAGTAATACTGAACACCAACAGGATCCCACAATAAAATGCGTTGCTCCTGGTCAGAGGCAAATGGGTCAAAGACAGCCTTGATCCTAATCCTGGAAAGGCTGATTTACCTGTACTTTCCTCTGAGAACTAAGAACTTGAAAAAAGTTGATCAAACTTGAAAAAATACCAGGCAAAATAATGAGTTTAAAAAAAAACTTTGCTTTTTAGTGTATGTTTTTGAAAATCCAGTTTTGTTTAAATCTGCAACATTTTGATTGTTCTCAAGATTCTTCTGTTTGCAATTCTTGTTCAGAAAGACTAGGAGTTCTTTTTCTTTCTCAAAGTTTGAATTTTCCAGAAAAAAATCCATAGAACTTTAAATTCTGGAAATTTTGTCTTGATTTTGGCAAAAACACCTTGCATTCCTGTATAATTTAGCGTATGACTATTGTGGAAGTTAGCTCTCTTGAGTTATAGCCCTGTGCCTTTTGAAAAAAACACCAAAACAAAACTGTGATAAAATATGTTTAAATCAATTTTGTCAGCTATTCTTCTGCTTCCCCATCACTGCTTTACACAGGCAGAACTGTGTAAAGTCCAGTCCATGTGCAGTCAATTGGTTTAAGCTGTGGAAAAGATGTGTTGCCAGGCTGAGTGCTTGATTTTAACACAGTCCTACCAAGATGCACTCCTTGCACTGACTTGGTGAGAGCTCAGTCCAAGACATCCACTTAAATATTTTTCCAAGAAACGGCTGCTATCAAAATTAAAAAATTCACGGTTTGTCTTATATTTTCCAAAGCTTTCAAACATTGTTTTTGATATGTAACATTAGGTGTGGGCAGCAGTTTTAATTTACTGCCCGCCCTGTGTTGATACAGAAGTACCCCTGGAAAATGGTTTTATGTGGGCTAAGACCCAGCCTTTGGATTTCAGCATTAATTTGTTTGCTTGCACTGGATTCTCAGCAGACTGAATGCATGTGCTTTTTATCTGAGAACATGTACATTTCACAGTTTTTTTATTCCTTGCCCACGGCTCTCCTTTATGAGATCCTACTGTAAAGTCCTAATTTGAATTTCTAGCTTCACACTCACTTCTCTGGAAACTGACTGGGCTGTTTCAAAACACATCACTAGGGCTGCAGAGGAGACATCATGAGGGGTAGCAAACCAATGTAACCCCAGGTTTGGCAAAGAAAATGCCAAATGTTCTGCCAAAAAAAAGTTTGTTTATAAATATTCCTTCTTTCCAGCTTGTAGGTACCATGCGTAAAAGTCATCATACAATTACTTATTTTCAGTTTTTGCTCCCTTTAATTCTGTGAGCTCATTAACAATGACTGAAGATCTAATGACCTTTAATTCTTTAAGGTCTAAATTCTTTAAAAGGTCTGGGACAAACCCAGCTCCAAGCTACAATGGTAAATATTAAATGCTATAATAACAACAGAAACCATATGCCATTGGTTTTCATTGTGCTGATAGCTATTGATGAACACAGAATTTGCCCACTCTGTTTTAAAGCCTACACCCTCTAATGTCTTTTTAAATATCCTCTTTTTCTAAAAAAGTTTCCTTTTTTTTCATTTCACTGTGTCACTATGCTCCCTGCCCCCACGTGGCTCCTTAGAGGAGGGGTTTGGCCATGCATGGAAGAAGATGACATCTCCAAGGGTCCCAGACAGACTGGAAGAACTTTTTGTGCAACACCAAATGACAAATACTCCCTCTTCTTCCCCATTTGCCCACAAAACCCTCATGGTACAAAAGAGAAGTAAGCTCCTTTCATGCTCTGGAGCAGTCATTTAGGGACCTACCTGCCAAAGCACCAACAGTGCCGGGAAGGGAGCATAGACTGGGCGGTGGAGTGGGGACATGCCTTATCTCCGAGAAGGTTGTTTTCTCATTTTCTTACAATGAGGAAAGAGAATATAATTTAAATCTCAAAAAAGTTTGCAGATTGCTTTACATGTACACTTTTTCAAAATAGGTGACAAATGCCAGAATACAAAAGAACCACACAGAGTCACAGTTTCTCATTTTGAATTATTTTAGCAGAAGGAGTATCTGATACTGATACTGCTAAAAACTTTTGCTATACTACCACATAGTATGCCAACGGCTGAACATAGAGTGGATTCAAAGCAGAAGTAGAAGCATTTAAGTTACCCCCCAAAACTTTTGAATCGGCAGAGAACTGCAGAGGGAATTGCAGTTTTAGTTCTTCATTAATAGCAAAAATGGGTATTTTTGTTGCTGGAATGACAGCTGGCTTAATGAAGTGCTGTGAAAAATATGCAGAATGGCATCATTGTACAGCACCACTCAAAAGTAAGGTGTGGTATCACTGCGGAATGGCCACAGCAATTTTGTCTCTGAAATGCTTTTCTCTCTGAATAAAAAGAGGAACAATAGCCTCACTTTAATTTAATTTATTTGAATTTAATATTGTTCAATTTAATTCTTTTCTAGTCTATTTCTATTTTATTCTTCCCTTTTTTTTCCCTCCTCATCTTTAATACTTTTCAGCATGGACTCCTGAGAGAAAAAGATGAGAAACTAGAGTCCTGTCCCCCAGAGGCCCCTGGGCACTTCCAGTATCAAAATGGGATGAGAGGACTCAGCACACTGACCATGGGTCCAGCCTGCCTGGGAGGATCAGCACTGGTATGTATAACCCTGGTATCAGGCCCCAGCATTGCATAGCAGAGAGGAGGAACCTCCTGACCTGCCAAGGATGGTGATGCCTGAAGCAGCAGCAGGAGTCAATTTCAGCTTCATTTGCAGCCTCAATTTTTCTATGCCCTACTTCCTGATCCTTCAGAAAAAAAATAAATAAATTAAAATGAAACTGAGACATTCAAGGGGCAGCTGACCAAATCCACATGCAAATTTTGCATGTTCTGGTGCAGTAACCCCATTTTCAGTGCTCTTGCGCTACGTGCATATTGTTTCCCAGCCCAAGCTACCTCCCAGATGATTGCATTTTGTGGCTGGCGTGAGAACTGCTTTGGTGTCTATTATTTACTTCATGCCAATGGATTGGCAGAGCACTTGTCTAAAACCCAGTAAAATGGTTTAGAATAACTGTGTAGCTGTTGCCAAAAAGATACTTCACTGGTGTATCTTAAGAACCTTGATTTGCAGTGATTAATGACAGTCTTAATTGTCTTGGTTGCCTCATCACACATTTTGGGCGTTTTCATTTGACATAATTTCTGCATTATTTGTACACAGCACTCTGTGTTCCTGCTCATACACAGGTAGAACTTGCATATTTTATCATACAGTTACATCTTGCAACTGCCTTACAATGACAGAGTTTGGCATGCAAGGTTGAGTTACTTTCGTTTATTTTTCAAAGACAATTTAGGGAAGAGGTGAGACTGATGTGGTTTCAACAGAAAACAACTTAGTAACTTAGAGTGCTGTGGGAGGTAGTATTCATAAAACCATTCCAATGAATTCTGAACTTCTACAAAAACATGGAAACGGAAAGAATTAGCTGCTCACTTTATTTTCTTTAAACAATGCCTGGCTGAATGACATGCGCTACTATTCATGTGAAAGCCCAGAAGAGGGTAAGAAAAATGGACTTGCTTTAAAAATGAGTAGTACCCTGTGGTATTTCCATGCAACAGCATGGTACCTCAAGCACGAGGCTTCAGTATGCTTGTCATTTGACAGCAAGGATTTGCTGTGAGTGTTGGGGCTTCCACACTGAATGAAGGGAGCACCATGGCCCTTTGTCACTGACCTCTTTGGAGCAGGAACTCAACTACCCAACTACACTTAGAAGTGCACACATCTGCACAAAGCACCAAGAACATGGAAAGAAAGAACTGGGGCTAGATTTTGCATGAGGTTCCCTGCTGTCATTTTTAGCTCCACAATACCTCCATCAGTCTGCAGCAAGAGACCCTTACCTGCTTTCAAGCGATTTGAACTTGTGTGGTTTCAGGGAGTGAGTCAGAAATGAGGTTGCATTGAGGCTTTGTTCTTCTCTGGAAAGCAGCAGTATGAATAGAAAAAGAAGGCCCCACAACAGATTTGGTGGCCTAAAACCAAAGCAGCTTCCACATTCTCCTGCAGAATTCTGTACTGTGTTCAGGTATGTTCTTGATTTTGTGCGTCAGCACAAGGAGGGATGGGTTCCCACTGTGTGAATAGTGGGGTTTGTGAACTCTTTGGTCTACCGTGCAGCACACAAGTATGATGATTTAATGGGCCTTCTGTTTAGTTTATAGCCCATCCACTCACCCAGAAGCAGAGAGTAATGATCACAACCCGAGACAGTTGCAAAGCATATGTGGAAAGCTTTTCAACCCTAAGGCTCTAATCTCTCCTGTTAGCCACCACTGCCATGTGGCGAGGCCATTACCGTCCCTGACTCCGAAGCACAGTTCATAAACTCCTTCCACATGGTTTATACAAACCCCTACAAGGCTGTGCTGCATTGTTCTGCAGGCAAGGAGATGCACCAGCCTTCGCTTCCCCTCTTGCTGAGCCCAGGAGAAAATTATTTGTCAATGTTCATTTATGAAAAAGTAATTGGATTATTCTTCTGGTGATTAAAGAAATGACAGACGTTGACACGTACAACTTAAATGAAAACAAAATGCTGACCAAACTAGAGTCATGTGGAGGGACCACTGTTACCTCCTGATGCAAACTACAGATTCCAGATGAATCCCAGATGCTTGCTGGAGTATGCACAAAGAGGGCTGTGTTTATTGTCACTGCATGGTTATCTCAGTGGTATGTCCAATATAAAATGATGAAACTTGCTTTCAAGCTATTTATCAGAAGAAAAAACAAACCAAAAAGCTCAGGAGTCTACAAGGTATCTTGACTGACAAATGAAAATTTTAATAGGAAAAATATTGAAAACCCTTTGAGTTTTGACTAATTCTTGTTGAAAAGGGCCTTTGTTTATTTTACTTTCTTTTTTTGTTTCTGTTCACACTCTGTCAGTCTTTCTAACTAGGCTCTAGCATCCCATTACAAGAAGATTATGAAAAATCTCTGAGGAGGAATCCAAGCTTTTATTTCTGACGTACGTCACATCTATGCTTTAAACTTTTAATGCGAAATGGGCACTTTGAAGTGAATTCAGTTGTATTTCAGGAAAAATAGTTGTTTCTCTAAGTTTTCATAGAAAACAGAGATGTTCTAATTTAAAAGATTATTAAGGCTGATGACTAATTTTTTTTCCTGTTAAAAACACAGCTTTTATGGAGTTACAACCTACCCAACACTTTCATTCTTATGAACAAGTTAGGTTAATTGTAGAAGCTATAGTAAGTTACCTGTAAAACAGGAGTTTTGATAATATAGGTCAACAAAACTTAAACATGCAGGGTGAGACCTCCTCCTGGTTATGACTGGAAAAGTTCTGCTGATGTACACTAGCAGAGCATCTGTTCTGTAAATTTCTTAGTTATTTTTACTACATAGAGAAAGCAGTCATAATTTTTTTTTTTTTTTTAAATTCACTCTCTACACAAATCCCCACCCATAGATTGCAAATCTGCTGGCCAAGGTTTAGACTGGAGAACACACTTAGGCACCCGGAATGTACTTGGGAGATGAAAGATTTTACAGTGGAAAGGCTGACATACTCCAAACTATTCATGGCAAATACAATAGAATAGTGGAAAGGAAAAACATGTAAAGAATAAGATATATTCTTACAGGAAATTTTTTGAGAAACTGTATTCCTGTTAGTAACGGGTATTCCTAAGAGAAAGCAATTTAGCTTATTATTTTTCTTGCCCACTAATACCTTACTCCCATTAAAACTAAGTGCAACTCCTATGTTTGGGGTTTTTGCACAGATACCTTTTGGCAGAACGGTCATCTTAAGGTTTATTTTCCATGACCAGTATGCCTGGTATTTGATTCCGTCTTCCGTTTGTGGGATTTACAGTCAAGCTGCAGATTTTAATCCAGCTCAACTTCCAAGATTTCTGGAGCAAATCTTACTCTACCAGTCAGAAGACTGGAATGCTTTCTGGCTATATTTTTCCCTTATTTTGCCTTTAACTGAGAGGTGCTCCTTAGCCAGGTAGAGGAATAGAGAACTGCAGCAGTTTCCATTTAGAGCTTTACTCAGATTTTTAAATGGATAATTTACAAAGAAGTAAGCGTGCAAACGTTTCTTAGTAGCAAGAACTGAGTAAGAATACTCATAAACAAGGGTTAAACTAGAAAAAGATTAAAAACCACTTTTCTGTTCAAAAGGCTGGTCCAAGTCATCAGGACCATATTAAAAAGAAGGAGGAGGAAAGAAAAGAAAAGATTTGTAGATATGTTTACTCCCTGTTCTAGTATCCACTCCTAACATGAGGAAGAAAGCACAGGCTCTAATTCTGTTATAATTTGAAACCATTGTTTAGAAAATAATCATTCTGTATGTTTGCATTTTGTATTTTGTGAATATAAATGAACCTCTGGGATATTTTAGTTAATTTCTACATAGATCATCAATTAAATGTTTGGTTTGAGGAATACATTTCGTATGTGTAAGTACTCCCTAGGGGGATAATGGTATTTATGTTTCTGCATTCTTTCACTTCTATGAAAATACTGAACTGAATAGGGCAAGGGGGAAGTCTGTTCCAGGGATTACAGGTCTTAGCAGATCTGAAGCACCCAAATCATTGCAAACTCCTGGGAGTGCAACCGGCTGGGTTAAAGTCAGCCTTACGCAGGTGATTTTGAAAGCAGATTGTGGCTCGACAGCCAACTACAGCTGCAGAGAACAATCTCCAGGAGTTTGTACGATGACCGAGCCTTTGCCGGAGAAAAAACATCACGGTGTTTCGCCTTGCTGTGAGAATTGGACCAGGCTTGCCCTTCGACTGCACTGCCTGCCTGCTAACCACCTCCTCATGCTTTGCGCAGCTTCAGCCCGAGTCATCGCGCCGTGCCCGGGGTCTCCCGTCGCTGGTGCGCCGGCAGCCCCGCCT
>NW_010510806.1:0-1160 GCF_000687285.1 Phaethon lepturus
CAACCCTGCCCTGTCCCCAGCGGTGTCCCCAGCAGGGTCCTGTCCTGTCCCCAACAGGGTCCCCAGCTCTGGTCCTGTCCTAACCCCAACACTGTCCTTGTCCCCAACCCTGCCCTGTCCTCAACCTTGTCAATGCCCTGTCTTTGTCCTGTGCCTGCTCCGGTCCCCATCCCTGTCCCCAACACTACCCCTGTCCTGTCCCCTGCCATATCCGTGTCACTGTCCTGTCCCAGCTCCTCTCCCCATCCCCAGCCCCAGCCCTGCTTCTGTCCTGAACCTTGTCATTGTCCCCGTCCTGTCCCCACCTCTGTCCTGTCCCTGTCCCCACACACCTCTCTCTTTCCTCAACCCTGTCCTGTCCCTGTGCCAGCTCTGGTGCTGTTCCCTTCCCTGTCCCTGTCCCCATCTTGTCCCCAACCCTGTCCCTAACCCAGTCCCCGTCCCCATCGTTGTCCCTGTCCCCAACCCTCTTCCCTGTCCCCAACCCTCTTCCCTCTCCCCAACCCTCTTCCCTGTCCCCAGGTACATCCCTGTCCCCATCCCATCCCCATCCCTGTCCCGCTGGGGACACAGGAGGGGGACTGAGGAGCCCTCAGCTCTGGCCAGAGGGGTGGACCAGTATGGGCGCAAAACTGGGAGGGGGAACAGGGGCACTGGGATGAGGAAAGGGGGCACTGGGACCAGTCTGGAAGTGAATGGGGACACTGGGATGAGGAATGAGAGTACTGGGGTGGGTAATGGGGGTGCTGGGCCCAGTCTGGGGGGACACAGAGGCACTGGGGAAGGTAATGCAGGCACTGGGACTGGTCTGGGAGGGAACAGGGACACTGGAATGAGGAACAGGGACACTGGAATGAGAAATGGGGGTGCTGGGACCAGTCTGGGGTGGGGAGAGAGGCATTGGGGTGGGTAATGTGGACACTGGGACCAGTCTGGGCGGGAATGGGGACACTGGGATGAGGAACATGGGCACTGGGTGGGTAATGGGGGACTCTGGGACCAGTTTGCAGGGAAGGGGGCCACTGGGATAAGAAATGGGACCAGTCCGCGGGGCGGGCAGAGGCACTGGGGTGGGTAACGTGGGCACTGGGACCAATCTGGGAGGGAATGGGGACACTGGGCTGGGTAGGGGGGGCAGTGGGAGCAGCCTGGGGTGCCCA
>NW_010510807.1:0-7144 GCF_000687285.1 Phaethon lepturus
GTCCTTTCCAACCTAGTGATTCTGTGAGTCTCAAGACCTGCACAAGTTTTTCAGTCCTACAGGTGTCTCATCCACTCTATAGGCATAAGACATGTCAGATGTCTTGCAGGAAGATTTTCTTAGTCCTCCCCGTATAAATATTTTGTGCGATGGTTCAATATATTGAGAAAGAAAGAAGGGGAAGAGAATAGTTCTAGATCCTGCAGATAAGAATCTGGAAAGTTTTTAACTGCTCATCTTCTATCTAAGCTATAGCTGATGTGAAAGGAAAGGTCACTCTCCCGAGCTTAATGTCCTTTGAGATCCTCCAGCAAGGGGACAATGCAGAGTCTGAGGCCCATTCCCAGGTTGCCTGCAATTTTGCTCAGCATCCATCTGCTTTGGTAACATGAGGCCAGTTCTCTTCTACTGGGAAAACCTTTATTTTATAAGGTAGCAGAAACAGGAGAATTTTCACTTCATGAAGCCGTAGCAGTCTGTATCACCTCTGCCTGGAGATGCACTGTACGATATTCTCATAGAAATTCTGATACTTTCAAATTGAAAAATCTGAAGTGAAGAACATCAACTCCTTTGATTAGCTCTGCGGGGTATGCCACTAGGCTTCTGCTTTGGGCTAAAATCAGCTGAAAAAAAAGTGAGCCCTGCCGCGTTTCAGACAGAGACCTGTAAATCCGAACCCACTCTGTTAGCCCTGTAAGAAGCTGACCGAGAGCCTGGGAGAAGCCGAAGAGCCTGGGACACTCCTGCCTCCTCTTTCAGACGGGAGGAGGGTCCCCACCCACAGCTGCAAAGGGGCTCCGGCAGCACCTTCTTGCGCGAGCCTCCTTTACCTAACAGCCTCCGATGAAACGGGGTCAACTGCAGCTGCATGGGCTCGTTTGGTGCACGACGTATAGAAATCAAACGGCACGAAGTCTGTAAAGGACTTGGTCTCTGACAGGTCTTTGTTTCCCAAGTTTGCTTCTGGGCAAAGTGGGTGTGAAACGTAGCAGCAGCACAGGGGTACTTCATACAGACCGCAGATGGGCAGTAGTTTATACAGTTGACCACAGAGAGAATGACTTAACAATGTGCGATTATGAATTAAATCTTGTAACAAGAGCATGTGATTTACCTAATATTAACATTGTGCCAACATTACTGGGGTTAGGACTACCATTTTTTTCAAGTGTAAAACTTGAAGTGGTATAAACTTGGTTAGTAAAAGGGAAGAATTTTCAGAATTAATATGAACAAATTTATGAAACTTACATCTGATCTTTCAATGCGCTTTAACAACAAAAGGGGCAGAGTCACAAGAATAGGAATAATCCCCTGATCGTAAAAGGCTGGCAGAAAGAAGGAAAAGACTTGATACTTGCCTGACGACAAAGATACCCTAGAAACTGCAATGGAAGGTGTTCCTGATGCTTTCCTACAGTGCTTCTTTACTAAATCCTCAGGTACACTTTCACTTGCTGGAATAATCATGCCGTTTTCTAAGCCAGTGGCCTGTGCAATAAGAAAAATGCACATCCCATAAATACAAAAAGCGAGCTTATTCACTATCAGTCTACAAAAGCATCATTTCTATTAGCTCTCAGAGCTCTCAGAACTCCTTTACCATCCAATCTATTACTGAATATATTTAGATTACAATCTAATCTGCTTGCTTAGCACAGAGCATGCATAAAATTTGCACAAAGATGCAATTCACGCATACCTGTGAGTTTGCGACTGAAGAATCGGAGCAACACATCGGGAATGAGAGGAGGGAAATGAAACACTCAAATCTATTAAAAGTTCACTTACCAGAAAAGAAAAAAGAAAAAAGGGAAAAAAAGAAAAAAAAGACAACCCCCCCAACCCCTCCCCAACAACCTATTATTTTTGTACCAGCATAATGATTTCAATCAGGGTAAAACCAAGTGGACTTGAACTAGTTAAGTTATGCCAATATAATCCCTTAAATAAAGAAAAAAGACAATATGCTTGATATCATTACGGCTTTTTGCCTTCCTGTAAATGAATAGTTAAAAATGTAACTCCATCTAAATTACATGGATTGGCCTTTTTTAAACAAATCTAATGCACTTGAAATCAAGTCAGTGGGTGTACCAACGAGAATATAAATAAAACAATAAAACAACTATTAATTTCTTAACAGCTCCCAAAACTTCCCTTCGTATATACTGACTCTTTCTTTATTGGGAAGGACAATACATTAGACCAAATATTTGGAAGTTAGGAGGAAAAAAAAAAAAAAAATCAAAAATCGATGCATTCACCAGGGCTCTGATCTCAAATGCTCACCTACTTTTTTCCCCAGACATTAATGGTAAAAGGCATTACCTCTGACTATAAATTTCGCTTTCCTTGTACACTTAAGTTATGGCAACTTAGACTAACTTGCTGGTACGACCCTGGTTTCTAAAGAGGGGTGACCGAAAGGCATTCAGTACGGGCGTCTCAGTCCGCAGGAGTTGCTGCTTGACAGACAGGCAGGCTGCCTGGGAACGAAGAGAGTCTCGGCTTCTGGCTTCGGTGAGCCGCATCCTTCTGCCTTTGGTGAGCCGCATCCTTCTGCCTGTTACAGAGCGGCCCAGGCAGCCGGCTCAGCCGCGGACACCTTCATCCCAAGAGGCCCAAGGGCGGGCAAGAGGAATCCCACCTTTCGCGTTGATAAAGCGTCTAGCACACATTTTGCGTTACGCCATAATTCACGCAGAGCCCGGTGTCCAAATCCAAAACAACCTACAATCAGTACGGCCTGACCCTCTGCAAGTGCTGAGCGTGCAAAGTTTCCCTTAGAAGTTAGTGGGAGCATGCTGAACCCTGCATGCTGGAGAGTCACATCCTTAGTTCACAGCACTTACTCAAGGCCCCGAAGTGCCAAAAATGCTTACTCCCATCCCTTGTGGGTGGGAGTGGATCCCGCTTTGGAATCTGTAACTCATTATGTAGTGATGGACATGAACAGCAATTTTTAGACATAAGAAAAATGTCTGCCAGACAAAAAAACATCACTGATAGACCATGACAAATTCTGTTCCAGTAGACATCTCCACCGGTCCCAGCAGAATTCAGGAAGAAACAAAATCTTCTCTGCCAGGTTTGTCCTTTCTGTGCTACAAATCCATGTAACGGGGCAGACACCAGCCAGGTCACCTCGTTTGGTGCCAGCTCCCCATCACTGCACTTACCCTGCTATAATCTGCGGTCATGCTGCGCGTGCTCAGCGCCGGAGACCTCGGGAGGGAAGGGGTGGAAGCGGTGCTTCTGCTCACAGGACCCACGGCCCCTTTCAGACGGCTTGCGGTGGCCTCCACCTCGCTGCTGCTCAGCGAGAGACTGCTCCCTCTGGGGTGGGGAGAAGAGTATTAACGCCTTATCGCTTGCAGCAAACCAAGGCAGCCCATTTAGCAAACCACTGCAAGAAAACAGCCACGGCAACAATTTACTGGAATAACATCGCCCTGGGTGAGCCGTGTGATCCACCACAAGGAGATGGTCACCCGGAAGGAAAAACACAGGCAAGGGTGAGTTACAATTACTCTATACATACACCTGTTTTCAGCATTTCTACCAGAACTGGGAATAGCCCAAATGGGCGGCTTTTGTCCAGGCTCTAGAATCTGCATTTGTCCATCTTCATTTCGAACTGCGTTCGCATCCCAGCAGCGGCGGGACAGCTCATGTAGCACTTCTACCAGGCTGCTCCTTGGTCCCGAGGAGAACTATGGTGACGTGGCAGTTCTGGCCACTTCTGCAGCTGATGTTAATGCCAGCGCTGCCTCCAGAAAGTCTAAAATCCTTGGCTATCTGCTCTCTACCCCCTTCAGAAAAACAACAACTTGTTCGCAGTTTTGGACCCAAACTGGTCAAGTCTTTCAACCAGCTTGGAAAACTAGGAAAGCTGGACAAGTCTTTTTGCCGGGTTTCGTGTTAGTAGAAGTGACAACAAGGCATCTGTGATCAGCACACCAGAACCCAATTGCTGTCTAATACCACAACAGGCAGAAATTTTTCCATGGGACATTTTCTATTAGAAAAATATTGATTAGTCCATGTGAACATTGAGGGTTAGAAAGGGTAAGGTGTTGCACTTTTTTGACCTCTTGAAACAATGAAAATTATTTTTAAAAGTACTTCAACACATTTCCAATTAATTTTTTATTTTCCTTTGAAATTTGATTTGGAGTAAAAATACAAGTTCTTGGCTGATCTTCTTTCTCCACAAACATCCCTTTTTCATTTTTCTTCACAATTTAGAGAAATCTCAAAGAGTCTTGCAGGACAGTAAGAGTTCTGCATACATTCGTACTTACTACTTCAAAAAAAAAAAAAAAGTAAATAGGAATTGATGCAGGAATTGCAGCCTTTTCCATAAGGAAAACCACAGTGTCAGAGCACAATAGTAATGCAAATTTGCTGGAGAAAATTTTTGGAACTTACAGTACCTTTTCAGCCAAAATAAGCTTGCTTAATAAATATTTCAGATCTGCAGGCATCTTCATTGTGCTGGACAACATCTGAATTTCACCTTCATTCAGTTTAGGCTGTCATATCATGTTTAAAGTAACTGCAGTAAAAACCTTCTTTACCACAATGGACATTTTTAGTACAACTACTGCTGAACTGAGAAAAAACACTCTGGAACAAAACAGCTCCTGTCTCACCACTACATTAAGCAATAAGCACAGGCTCTGAATCCACAGTGGTGGAGTCACTGCAAACAAGGAATACAGAGGAAAATCCCCAAACACCAGGACTGCCTAAATGTCGTGCAACCATGTTTTTGTCTTTTAGTGAGCATATGGTAACCTTTTTAACAATTACTATCCAATTTTGTATGTTGACAACCATATATAATAAATAATAAACACGTTGTTATGCATGTGCGCTTCATAGAGATGCGCTGCTACTTTTTAATTTGATGAGCTGGTGATCAATAAATCCTACTAAATGTGCTTTGGCTGAATTCAGTCCTATCTGTTTACACAAAGGTGCTGCAAACTCAGAAAAATCAAGGTTACTGGCTGTCATCTGTATTTTATCAAACTTGTTGGACTTCGATGCACATACCTTAATTTCCAAACCTGCCAGTGTATGGCAAGTAGCCAAAATGCTGAAAACCTGAATTTTATTGAATGTCATGCCACTTCTGATGGATTGTTGTGACTTTCTGTTACAAAAATTGTTGCTACAGATTTTTCTTCTCCTCACTGTCTAAACTCATAAATCAAGAAAAGCGTTCAGAAGTAATAGTGGGCTGGAATAAAAGATGTGTTTGAAAACACGTTACAAGGGGTTCTGCAGGAGTCATCAGAAAGGCTGAGCACCTGCACATCAAACCTGCTAAACAGACCTCTCCTGTAGCTTGCCCTTATTACAGTCTGCTATTAGAGGGAGGTTCAACACATTTTATACGCATGTTAAGTAGACAACAAAAGAAAAATGTTGTTATAACTTGACTATGCCAGGCATTTCCATGTGGTAGGGAAGACCTCACTATGACGGAGTACTGTGCCTGTGTAGATAAGCCTGAAATTCCTATACTATTTCTCTGAGAAGTATCCTGATGCAGCCTCCCAGTTCATTCAGCTGCAAACTCAATAAACACTTTTGCTGGAGTAGAAATTAACCAGTTGAAGTGAACTCATGGCCTGGGACTCCCTCTTCCCAGCTCAGTATATCTTCTCTTAAACCAAAATATTTAGAAAGAACAAAAATTCTCCATTTTCCTGCTGGTAGGTGAAATACTACCAATTTTGGCAATACAGCTAAAAAGATGAGGGCAATTGCAAAAATCAGAAATAAGCAGGAAAATCTAGGACAGCTCCAGTGTCACAAGACATTGTTATATTCTTTTAATTCGAAACTCAAGAGAGTTACAGAGGGTAGCCCGGGAAAGTCTGCTATTACTTTTAATAATTACTACTCAGTTCTATAAATTAACAATAGATGAACTAAAGCAAGCATCCTCAAATATCTAATGAAAGTGTTTAACCATGCACATACAAGACAGGAATTTTCATCCCCCTACTGAAAAATACAAGCTGCTCCTCAATCCTTCCACAAACTAATATTCAGAAAGCGCCACAGCTTCCACAGACAGTAAAATAATCCAGCCCCCCTACCAAAAGCATCTCCTGGCAACACAGCTGGGTCACAACGTACTTTGTCAAAGGACAACGATTTGGCCAGCTGAGGATGAGATGACCAGTAGAGAAAGAAGCCGCTGTAATGACTCAATACCCCTAATTTAATAAATCCCATACCCTGGCTCTGGGCAAAAGCTAGAAATTGATGCTCTATGTGAAAGTCAAGCAAGGCAATCAAACATAAAGTCTATTTTTAGAGAGAATTTCACCGTTTATCCACCTAAGCCTGTACACAGAGCTTATCAGGTGTTGAATTCTGCCACCCTAAACAAAATTATTTTGTTTCATTTGTGGTTAACTGCATGATAACTTTCTTGCAGGCTGGCACATCAAAACTGCTGAACAGATCTCTCACAAGCATCCTGTTGTCCTAATTCTGGTATTCCTTATTCTACCTCTTCCCTCCGAGAGTTGCACAAGGGGTCGGGGAATGGGGCGGTGGTCAGTTCATCACACGTTGTCTCTGCCGCTCCTTCCTCCTCAGGGGGAGGCTCCTCACACTCTTCCCTTGCTACAGTGTGGGGTCCCTCCCACAGGAGACAGTTCTCCACGAACTTCTCCAATGTGAGTCCTTCCCACAGGCTGCAGTTCTTCATGAACTGCTCCAGCGTGGATCCCTCCCACGGGGTGCCGTCCTTCAGGAACAGACTGCTCCAGCGTGGGTCACCCTATAGGATCACAAGTCCTGCCAGCAAACCTGCTCCAGCCTGGGCTCCTCTCTCCATGGATCCTGCCAGGAGCCTGCTCCAGCATGGGCTTCCCATGAGGTCACAGCCTCCTTTGGGCATCCACCTGCTTCAGCATGGGGTCCTCCCTGGGCTGCATGTGGACCTCGTGGGAGTGCAGGGGGACAGCCTGCCTCACCACGGTCTTCACCGTAGGCTACAGAGGAATCTGCTTGGGCACCTGGAGCATCTCCTCCCCCTCCTTCTTCACTGACCTTGGTGTCTACAGAGTTGCTGCTCTCAAATATTACAGAATCACAGAATCATTAAGGT
>NW_010510809.1:0-3266 GCF_000687285.1 Phaethon lepturus
TGACCTTTAGAGGTCCCTTCCAACCCAAAGAAACTATGATTCTATGATTAGTTTCCACCGATCTAGCTGCATTTATTTAGTTTTTGCGTAAGTGCATTCCTGTCTTCTGAGACAGAATCATACCCGGTGAAGGTTTAGTACAAATAACCTCTCATTTATATACTTTATGAAACGGGAAAAAGAAATTCAGAGTGTATGTAGCTTGACAGAAATGTGAAAATTGCTAGTAGCTCATAGAAGTGCTGTGTAGTTGCGCATGCCTTGCTGAGTGTGGGAGGCCTCCCGCGTCCGTCGGGTACCAGGTCCTTTTGGCAGTTTTATGAGGAATGCCAAGAAGATGGGCAGGCAAGGATGCACCTGGAAACAGTCATCATCATTTACCCCTCCAAACCTTCTCAAATAACTCACTTAAACAACAGATGGCAGGAATTACACAAAAATGTATTTGATCTGTTTTGCTGTCTGGGGCAGGTGGTATACGGGTTGCTTCTACTGACTTTTGCAAGGGCTTGGTCAAGCCCAAAGAAATTTGAACTTTCTTGTAAAAAAGCTCTTTATAAACTCTGATAGTTTGTGAATGTATCTTGTACTTTACCCTATATAATTCTCTCCCTGATTATTACTGTCGTTCTAGTCTGAGATAACGAGCAGCTTTCCTTTTCCCTTTATGGAAAATAAAGGAAACTTTCATGTAGTAGGATTTAGCCAGATAAGGTGCGACGTGGGGCATCGCTGGCAGGAAATACCACACTGGGATTATCCATCGTCGTGATAGTTGCTGGAAATGACTGAAATAGGCACGTAGGAAAAGTTACAAAAAAATCAGTGAATTCCGATGTCACAAATGATAAATTTAAGAACAGGAATCACCGTTGGATTTGGCTTCTTGGAGGATGTATCAGACAGCTTTGAAGACGGAGAGGTTGGGCTCTCTCTGTAGTTGTTCACCTTCAGAGAGGAAGTCAGCTCACCTGGCTTGCTGTTGTATTTTGAGGGAAAATCGTGTTTTTTCTTCCACTTCCAGATTTGTTGCAATGTTCTATTGTATATTTTTTCCCACGTAGTTTATGATGCTGCCTTTTTTTGAGAGACAGCTTTGTTTTTTGGTCATTCTTATGTTTTCTTGAAAACATAACTTATGTTCATGAGCATATTTAGCTATCTTCGTTAAGATGAGAAGCGGATTAAGGTACGTGCTGTTACTTCGGTTTATAGGGCTTCAAATCTTGAAGTTATGCCTATGTTTAGGATTAAAAAAAAAAAAAGGATAATATGCCACACAAAACTAGATGACATTTCCTCGATATATAACTGTTTAAGAAGGTTGCGAAGTTTGAATTATTAGTTACTATGTTTTTTGAGACAAAATGGTCTAATACATGTTAATATATGAGGCTTTTTAAATAAGCTTTTAGGCTGCACCCATTAGCAATAAGCAGATTTAGTGGCAAATGGTAAGAATGTTTGCTCTGTTCTCGCCAGCCTGTATTTTTGGATAGCCCAGGCTTGTAACCTGTGTGCAACACAACGCTTGGTTCCTGAGCTGCGAGGGCAGAGTGGCGGCCGTCTGTCCTGCAAAGCTCTGTTTGGAGAGACCCGGCGCACCGAGAGGATTGAAAGCTAATAAATCAAAAGCCTTACATTGTCTGCTGGGAATAAATTTGTCACACTCTCATTTACATGGGACTGTGCAAGAGGAGTAATATTTAACAGTTATTTTATCTTTGCTCAGTATTTTCTTTGGAAGTTTTTTTTTTTCCAAGTGGGGGGAAAAAAAAAAGGTAATTAAACTAATTGTGCAGATTAAAAGAATGGGGATCTATACCGGAAAAAAGGTAATGGCTGATTGAAACTGGTAGGTGATGTGTTCTGAAAGAAAACATTTAGCTAAGAGAGCCTAAGACAAAATGTATATATAATACCTATGAAGTCAGTGTCAATGTTTGATATGAAGTAGCGTTAGTAGGTTATTTTCAGGTCTACCTTCCTGCATGCTTTTGCTTTCAACATTATGTACACACTGTATGATTTAAAGCATTTCATATTTACATGTAGTTGTATTTGATGTTTCCTGGTAGAATAAGAAAACCCCAAACCAACAAAAAACAGCTTCTTGCTATAAAGCCAGTCTCTGCTAGGGTATGGATAAAAATTAGGAGGCTGTTCTGAACTGTACAGCAGTGCAACAGCATTCCAACTTTTTCAGTAAAGGTAACTTGTAATTCTTAAGAAAATATAAGCAACTGGCCTGTTTGGTTTGTGAGCAGTGAGAAATCAATTCAAATATTACAAATCATAAACCTGTGCTTTTCACAGATGGCCGTTTCGCATTGCTCAGAGCTAGGCAGTGCTGGGACGGGCTGCTTTGCCTGTTTGAGGTGGGAGTGAGGATGTCCGAGGTGCAGATAAAACACGCTACGTATAAAGGTTAATTCTTGTAGTATGAATACAGACATGAAACCCATGTTTTTGTTTTCAGATTTGACAAACCAAGTAGAGACAATTGGACTGAAGCTGCAGAAAGTAACAGCCGAAACGGACCACTACAAAAAGCTGTTCATGTAAGATTGCCGTTTGCTTGATGGGTTCGCCACCGCGCGTAAAGCTGTAGCAGAACGCTTTTTTCAGAGTGCTGCTTATCAGGGTGACTTGAGAAGGTTGTGACCAACAGAGAAAATATTTTATCTTCCTATTGAAAGGTCTGTATTTCGAACCACCTGAGTGAGCATGTCTGTCTGTGGAAGGAAGGCTTTCTTCTCCAGCTGTTTGACGGTACAGCAAGGAGGAGGGTTAGGGCAGCTCAATCCGACGCTTCGTTTATCACACAAGCGTAGGATAATTTTTGTGAAACCCACATAGCTTCTGGACTAAAAGTATATGTGGAAAGTAGTATTTCACTGTGTAGGTTAGGGATGGAGGGAAGGGTGCAATAAAACGAATCCGAAACTTTAGTATTTAATCGGTGACTATGATTTTTATTTTTTCCCAAATGTAAATTTGCTGTGACTTTTCCCCACGCACCAGTATGCTATCGCGCTTTGTAATTTTACTGTGCCTATGGTTTTGAGAGCGTACAAAACCTAAATTAATAGAGGGGGGGCAAAAAAAAAGAGAAGGTTACCTAAATTAATAGAGGGGAGAAAAGAGAATGTTACATAATACTTGTTGGAGCTAACTGAAGCTCTGACTGAGAGGAGAGCCGGCTCCATCTCCAGCGCAGCGGTGCCCGCGGCGGCGCCTGCCTGGCCCCGCGCGCTCCTCTGCTT
>NW_010510810.1:0-4945 GCF_000687285.1 Phaethon lepturus
ATGAGGAGGTTGGAAGGGACTCAGCAGATGGAGAGGAATATGATGAGTAATGTTTTTTACCTGTGGGAAGTCAGCTTGGATGAAGCTTTTTGTATTCTAGTCTCACAATTCCTTCCACAGAAGGGAGTTGTGGGCTGGGTCTGAGGAAATGTCACTGTGAGGAAAGCCTACTGTTTGGCCAAAAGCAACTCTTTGGTCAAGACTTGTGTATACACAGTATTGGTTGAATAAATGGTGACCAGCAAAACATCATCTTCCCATCTTGATGTGCCACCAAACTGGCTCATGGGAAGTTGGGGGTGGTGGCTGCAGGGTACTTCCCATGTTGTCTTGGCCACTGCAGTCCTACCCGTAGGGCTTTCCTGCTTGTAGATGCTGGGGTGGGTGACAGTGAGATGCGAGCCATCTGCTGTGGGGTGGAACTGCTGTGTTAAAATGAACATTGGGGTGATCCCACTTGGGCACTGGCTGCCCATGGCCTCTCTGTGCTCAAACACAGCTGGCTCTGGGTTTTCTGTGCTCCGCTCCAAGGCATAGCAGGGAGTCGGATCAGGTTTCTCCGGTTCCTTGCTGCTGTGCAGAGACCTGCTAAAGCAATCCAT
Organism: Phaethon lepturus; assembly: GCF_000687285.1. Lineage (NCBI taxonomy): Eukaryota > Metazoa > Chordata > Aves > Phaethontiformes > Phaethontidae > Phaethon > Phaethon lepturus. The sequence continues at coordinate 603 of NW_010510810.1, forward strand.
GTCCAGCTGCCAGGCCTGGGCCTGCCTGGAAGTCTAACTGGAGCCGAGATGAGAAATCAAATACATCTGCTGTCTGTCAGACCCCTGCAAAAGCACCCAAACCGTGTCCTATCTCTAAACTCTAAAGCAAGGCGCTGTCTCCCCCAACTAGACTTGGTCCCTCTTGTCTGGGGAGCTGCCATCATGCAGCACAAGAATCCCTGCTAACGGCTAATGAGCTGAAAAGGGGATTTAACTTGATCTCTGCAGATCCCCGGGACCGGAGCAGGTTATTTCTCCACTGGGGATTCCCCTCCCAGTAAGTGATCCAAGAAGAGGAGCTGGCTGGGCTATGGGGGGAAGCTGGATCTGCAGTTAGGCTGTAACTGAAGGGCTGACAGTGTTGGCTCTGGGTCCCACTGCAGGAAGGTTTAGACAGAGGCAAGGGTGGAGGAGGGTGGTTATTATTAAAGCCTGTCTCCACTTGCCATTACGCAGCTGGGCTCCTGGGGGTGGCAACCTCACAAGGTCACCCAGGTGGGAGCTCCTGGGGGCTGCCTGGGGAAGCAAGGCTGCTTGGACTGGTGGGGCTGGCAATGGGAGGACTGCCGAAGAGGGAATGAGCTCTCCTGTGCCTCCTTTGAGCCTCCTGGCCCCACCAGATGCTGTTTTATGTGCTGGGAAATGCTCTTCTGCACAGGGTTGACATAGACCCCCAAAGTGATGCCCAAACTTCCCTCCAGCAAAGAAGCAGAAGTAGCTCAGGCAGTGCCATGCCAGCTCTGCCTTCCCGTCCTGGGTACTTGGCCAGGAGCTGAGTGAGAGTTGCTTGGGTTTTTTTGGTGGGGAGAGCTTTTCTTCTGCTCAGGACAGTTTCTTTGGGATAGGGGTCCTGTTTTGGGGTTCATGGTGTGCCCTCCTTGTGGCCCACTGTCAAGGCAGATCATCTCAATGCTCATAGTGCAGGGCTGCAGGAGGGAAGCAGAGCAGCCAGAGTGGCTGTACCAAGTCTGGTGGTCTGACGACACATCTAGACCATGTGGTTTTATGACACTGAAAGGGCTTGATCTCCATGGATCTTTTGAACACTGCATTCCTGGAGGGTTAACATCCTGCTTGGAAAAAGTGCTATCTTTTTTTTACTCTTGTTTTAAATCTTTTGGTGTGCCAAAGAGCTTATTGTGAAGGCAGAGCTGTATGGTGTGAGCTGCTGCACAGCCCTCATCTGTGCTGGGAATGGAGGAAAGGTCCGTCTGTTGGACGGGTGGATGAGGACATGTGGATCTCTGCAGCACAGTGTGGTTCTGCCCACTGCCCTGACAGACTTGCAGCTCCATTAGGACATTTTTGTAAATGCTCATGAGCTTCAGGCTCATCTGCTTGCAGTGGCAGCAGGATCCTTTCCACCACATCTGTGTGCCATAGCTCTAAGCTGGGACCAGAAGTGAAGTGAGACAGTCTGTTCCGCAGCCAGATGAAGATCATATTCCCCTGTGCTGAAGACCAACCTCCCCTAAGCAGCCTCATCACCACTGGTCCCAGGAGGACCATGCACAGCTCCCCAGCTGCTCCAGCCACAGCTCTTGGCTTGCACCAGGCCATGGGATGGAAGTAAGAGGCAGCCAGCCCTACTGGAACAGGGCTGGGTAGCACCAAGAAAAAGAGGACTTGCCCAAGGCCTTGTGAGAAGTCAAAGGCAGAGCTCTACAGCTTGAGTCTTCTCCCTGCAGGACAACGATGAACAAATCTGCCCTGACCCCTGTGATCTACCCTTATTGCAGTAATGTAGTGAATGAATGGTGGTGAATGGGCTGGAAGAATGTGGTGGAAACAGGGATCCTGCAGTCTCCTCCATGTGTTGCTGTTGAGTGGACTGGGGTTTTTTATGACCAGCTTTGCTATTCCAGCACACAGAGAGGGGAAAATAAAGTTGAAGCTGTGCAATGAAGTGTGTGCTACTCTTGGGTGTGGGACTGGAGGATCCACAACTTGTGGAGAGGACAAAGCATTGCCTATGGCCATTGACCTGGAGATGGCAACTCCCCAAAAGCTGTGGGATTTCTCTTCCCCCCAGGAACATCCTTTCCTTCCCTTCCTCACTGTGTTCATGGGAGAGCAAGAGTGGATCTGTGCTGATGGATGTACCAGAGTAATGGATTTCAGTAATAAACAACTGCTCCAGTTACATCAGCCCTGGTGCTGTGCTGATGGCTTTCCAAGCTGCAGGAGCGGGTGGCTGCACTTCTGCCCTTGCTCAGCCATGCTGGGTCGGCTTGTGGGTCCAAAGGGGAGTGATGCTTGTGCCATCCCCACTCCAGGCTGCTGTCACATTTTGGGGGTTTTAACTAGCAGCTTTCAGCCCCAGCTGCCAGTGGGAAGTGGAGCCACCAGGGAAAGTTGGCAGCCCTCAAGACCATGCCTGGAAACCTCCCAGCACGTTTACCTGCGGGCACAGAGACAGAAGTCATCTTTGCACTTCTAAAAAGCATCTTTGAGCACTGAACAGTCTCATTTCTGGCAAATAGAGCAGTTACCATTCCCCTGTGAGGGTTATTGTCAGTGCTAGGGGGAGGGTGTGGGGACAACCAGGTGGAAACCCAGGAGGTGGGTATGTCCTGTCCCTAGGGGTCAGTGGGTGGAAAGTGACTGTCTAGGATGAGTGAGAGGGAACCCACTCAGCCCAAAGGTCTTTGGGTTGACCACCTTTGGTCTGTTTCAATGGGGTCCCTCACCCCAGTAGACCTGAAGATGAAGGATAGGACCCATCAGGTGAGGCAGGAGCTGACTACCATCCCCAGAAGGACCAGGCTCTCTGAGAGCAATGGGGCTTGCCTAGCATTTCAGTTCACGTAATCTCACAGCAGTGAGTTGAGCACAGAGGAGTCCCGTCTGCAGCACAAGGCTGACAGCACAAATGGGCAGTAGGTGGCTTTTTAGGCTAACAGCAGCCAGCATTGGGATCTGGGCTCCTTCCACCCATCTCCCAAGTATGGAGCACAGCAACACCTCCCCATCTCTCTAACCATCCCCAGATGAACCTCTCCATGCATCACTTCAGGAGACATTTCCAGAATCACACCCCCATCAAGGGAGAGGGCAGCTGTAGCTACAGGGCATGGAGGATGTCTAGGAGGGAATAACTGACTCCACTTTGAGACAGAGCCCAGCATTGAAATGAAGGGTGGATGTGTGGCTATGGCATGCAACAAACACAAAATGTAATGCAACAGCCATGAGCAGGGCACCTGGAGACTCAATGCGGCATGGAGCTAGCTTTCTCTTACCTCACAGGCTTATAAATGCTCCCTCTCCATATCTTATCAGGGGCATTTCCTTGCTTTTCCTCTTGAGTCACCCCAGCACATGGGCCTGGCTCACCTTCTCAGGGCAAACTCCAAGCCCAGGCACAGGGGGCTGGTTTCACACTCACACCCACTCCAGCAACTCCTGAGCAAGACCCCAGCTCAGAGCACTGCCCCAACAACCAGGGCTTGCTCATACAACAAACAAGTTTTACCAAAGATGGTGAGGAGGCAAAACCCCACCAGAAAGGTGCTCTTTACCCAGGCACCACTCCCCATTATGGCACTGGTCAAACTGGGGATTCCCTGCCTGCTCCCAGACACGCTTCCTCTGGGCTGCTCTTGGGGGTGAGAAGAGCAGCATCCAGCTCCAGACAGACATGTCCCTGCAGGATATAGGACATTTCCTTCACAGCAGTAATTATGGTTGATGATCCTCACAGATGGCCTACACAGAGCACACCCTTACCAGCATTTGCTAGTCTCCCCCAGACAACATCCATGTAGCAGGGACCTCCCTCCCCAAACAACCTGATTGAATCCAAAGAACTCAAAGCAAAAAAAAAAGTCTTTATTCAAATACAAAAGTTGCATAGAAGTGTACAGATACATTTCTAATTAAAAGGTGCTTTTACAGTAAAAGCCAGAGCAAGAGTTTGCCATTTCAGCCAAAGCAGGCAGCTTGCAACATTCCCCTGGACTAGGAACCAGGATCCTCTGCCCAGGCAGGATGCGTCCCCAACACTAAGCCAGGCACCTATTCAGCTTCACTCATCGATAAACAGCAGTGTGATAAAGATCGAGACACCCATGCTACAAAAGTGCGCTATGAGCACATAGACTATGCAAGCAGAAAAGGTATAATACGTCAAACAGTAGCGTTGAGGTTCAGGACTATCCTTTGGCACCTCCAGGCACTCAGGACCAGTTTAGCCTGATGACAGAGGGTTTGTATTTCATTTGAGGTTTGACTTCATTAAGAACAGACTGCAGTTTGTTAATACTCATCCTCATCAGCCTCATCTTCTTCACCATCTGCTGAGTCCCTTCCAACCTCCTCAT
>NW_010510811.1:0-15504 GCF_000687285.1 Phaethon lepturus
CGCCACCGGCGCGGCAGCATCCCTGAGGAAGACCTCCAGGGATGACAACCCCAAAGGCTGCCGTGTAAGCTAAGGGACTGGCAGCGACGCAGGCTGGGGGACTTAGTTAACTGGGGCAGAATTAAATTAAAACCAGGAGGATTACAGTATTTCATGTTGCTGAAACCTAAGATGACCAGGCATCTAGGGAGAACGGCCATATTTATCCAAGAAGCCGATAAATTGGGGAGAGAGAGAGGGAGAATGGTTCATTTGGGGTTAAATGACATAGATAGCATCAAAGATGCATATGGAGTGGAAAAGGGGGGGAAAAAAACCTTTGTGAAACCACCAAGTTAGAAGGAAAATATCAAATATGGAGTTACGAATACTGCATTTTTCATTGGTGAATATTCTTTGTAACCATGTCAGAGTCAGCAGTGTGTGATATAGAATAAAGTACAAGCCAAGTCATTTACAAGGAGCTTGATATATCACTTCAAGGCAGCTTTTCATACATCTTTGAAAAAATGTTTGGAAAACCAGAACATCTATCACAGAACATAACTGTGATGAGGTGAAAGGTAAAATGGACAATCCACTGCAAAAAAGGAGCCCTGCCCTCTATGCTTCCCTATTCTGTGGTTCACTTACAAAACATCTTTTCTATAAGTAAAAGCAACCAGTCATGAGAAAAATGAGGGAAGTGAAGTTTCTGTGCAAGCCTCAAGTGCAACAGAGCTTACACGCTGCTTGGCCGTTGTCAGTAATGAAGATACAGGTAAGACAACGTAGCCTTGAGCTGCATTTTACTGGCTGAAGAAAGAAGGCTTGGTACAAAGAGCCGAATTTGCTGCACAAATTGTTTTGGGCAGATGACACTGATGATCCAAAAAGCCTGCTTTCTCTCCACTGGCTCCTCAGAGGTTGACCCACCACTCCTGCCACCCGGGGAGAAGAGCGAACCCACAGCCATCGGTCATCTCCTCCTGCAGCCTCCACACAACCTCACGGCTTCGACTCCCTCTTAGGACACGCAGGCCTGAACGGCTTATTTCAGTTCAACACCAAAAAGCATCAAACTTGACAGTTAACTAGCAGCAAAAAAAGGACCAAAAATCTCTACCACAGTTCCCAAGCTGAAACCCCGCAGGTGCTAACAAGGCACTTTCTCTGAACTTCCTTCAGGCCTCACGAAAGAAAAAGCAAAATAAACGAAGCTTCTGTAACGTTCAGAGCACACTCAGCTCCCCTTAACTTTCAGGGGTCATAAAATCTGTGCAAACCAACAAAAAACATTCTTCAAATGTAACAAAAATTGTCAACAGGCAGGTGCACTGTAACAGCAAATGTTTCATCATCAAACTAAAGAAACAGTACATTAATCAGTTAATTAACTGTATGAAAATGGGATGCAATGCATGAAAATGCAAAGGGCTCTCAAAATGCACAGTTACATTAGAAAACTATGAAAAATTCAAAGAAGTAACCCCACGCAAACTAAATTGCACATGACCCTCCTATTATAGATGCACTTTTTTTTTGAGACAGTGAGCAACCCTCCCAACACTTGACTGCAGCTAAACAGCTTGTCCCAAGTCCCTCATGGCCCGTTTTCAAATCCTGCTGTTGAATACTGATCCATGCCTTCACCTTCTGGGTACCGTGGGAAGAGAGGAATTACATGGCACAACTACCTTCCTCTGAGAGAAAATACTGCCTTTTCAAAAAACAGAACAAAACAGGCAGTGTTGCGCCCATCGCACCGCACCAGAGGCACGTGTTCTCATATATATATACACTTATATGATATATATATACACACACATATATATTCTCCAGTGTAAATTCCTGAAATAGTATATTGGTCCTGCACAACGACGTGCCCAAATGTATCATCAAAGGATACCATCTGCCTGTGCCCAGTCCAAAGGCTCATTAAAGAGCACGCACGCGCAGTATCTAGCAAGAAAAGCGAATGCTAAATATCAAATCACGTTCTGTGGCACACAGCAGCAAAACCCAAGACGCCGGTAAACAGGGCATTAAGGGTTACGGCAGTTGCCTCAAGACAGGGAGCGGGATACAGGCAGTTGTTTGAGCCTGAGCAGACAACCACGCAGACGCTCCTTCATCCTCCGCTAACAGTTGGTACCGCTGGGAGGTCGGCCCGACTCCATTGTTTTTAAAGCAATTTGCATTTTATTTTCCATAATGCTTTTTAATTTCACTTTTTCAATTATTACTCTCAGGCAATTGCTTTAATTATCTGTTATTCCACAAGGAAGGACACTTTCCTCCGGTGGAGAGAAGGGCTGCATCAGACCGCATTAGCGCTGACGAGCCCCTCCACGGGCAAGAGCTTGCCAGCCTTGGCAGCCCAAGTGGAGCGGCGGTTAGCCAGCACCTACAGCTATTGCTGACAGATTGGCCCGCTCGCCACCGCTCCGATGGCAATCTGCACAGGACTACCGGGCACGTATTAAACTTTTAAACACGCGCAGTACCCCCTTTGAATTTCAGATTCGCCAAAGCAAATGGTATCGCCGCAGACCGTGGCAAAACACATCCGAGCGCAAAGCCAGAACAAGCCGCTTTCCCTAATCCAATGCTACGTTAATGCAAAGCTCAGCAATGATGGATGGACTCATTAGTGCTGCAGTTATCGCCATCTGAACCAGGTGCCAAGACATATGGTTTAACAGATGTTCTAGCAAAAAGCTCTATTCTCCGTGCTGTGCGAGTGTCCAGTTAAACCGGACATCGATAAGACACTGAAAATCGTATTGGGCTTCTGGGAGCTACAATTGCTCCCAGCTCAGGCAGCCACTAAACACAGCCCGATTATGCAAAAAACCCTATTGCTCTGATATCCCAATTAAGTCCACAGAACAAACGCCGGACAAGGCATACACTGCTTTCCGAAGTCTTTGTGTACCTAAATGTTATTTATTCTATTCAGCCGATTCTGTTTCTCCACCATCTTACTAAAGAAACAAAACTTAAAATCTTGGAAGCTTTCTCCACACAGAAATGTCCAAATCAAATGGGCAAACAGCCTGCCCATCACACCCCACCCCAGCCCTGCATTTTCATGTTTAGAATGCCCCGTGTGCGCTATTCTTCCAAATATTTAATATTTAACACGTATCCGTCCCGAGCACAGGATTAACGTGCAGAACTGACTCTTGTTTGCAAGGTTATTTATTGACATAACTCCAGCGGAATGCACGACATTTCACAGCGGGGAAAAACAGAGCAAATAGGTGGCCCTATATATACGAATTCAGCAAATCCATGTGAACAAAGCCGCAAGGTGCATCAAACATTAATAAATGAAAGAATCCGTATTCTCTAAGTGTCTTTTCAAAGAAAGACAACTCACGGGCTTCAGAAAAAATAAAATCAGCAGAAGCAGGCAACAACCGATCAGTTACTGATCGAATATGAATTGCTAGATTCAATCTTTCGAGATCACACCCCCCCCCCCCCCCCCCCGCCATGTTCACCACCTATAGGAAAGAATTTTTCAGCAAGAACTTCTGCTATCTCCTGAAGGTTATAAAACAAAGGACACCAAAGCATAACAGGTAGAAAAGCTCGGTTACCACCTTGGGCTTGGGGACTCCTATCACACAACGCACCTGATTCACTGTGTACAGCGGCACCAAGCTACAGCTGTGGGTGTGTGATGTGTCACAGTGGAAATTTTAAGAGGAGGGGGAAAATCCTGAGAAAAATCCCCCATTAAGAAGGGCATGGCAGGCAAGAAAAGATAATACACACTAAGACCAAATGTATTTCGGAAACAACCTCAATGCTCACTTCAAACAAAAGCGAAGGACTTTGAAACTCTTTCAGAATTTGCTAATTGTAGGTAATAAAGAGAATCCTTCAGCTCACATCTGTGACAGATTCAATAGCAGATTAGGTGGAAAAGGCGAAGAACAAAACAATTTGAGAGCTGCGTTTCCGTCCCGCTCCCACACCTACTATTCACACTGTCACAAAAGGTGTGTTTCAGATCATCTTGTTCAACCAGTTAAATTTTTTTATCTGTGCAAATATTTGTTTCACATTAATGCGGCTACAGCTTTTAAAGACTTCTGTTATCTTTACTGCTTATCGTTCAATGCCAGAGCTCTGCCTGTCCCAGATATTGGTCCAGTGGGGCTGCAAAATGCAGAAGTAGGAGGGAAGTGGTATGAAAAGGGGACAAGAGACCAGATACAATCTAAAAACAAACAAACAAGAGCAGAATGTACAGCCCTGGAAGTCAGAAGTTCAATTCAATGTTAATTCCTATTTGTCTGAAATGTTTACAGATGTACATTTATAGAAAATGGAGCTGATGAAAAGACTGTCATTACAGCAGTAAACACACAGGAAACAGTGTACTGAAATGCTGTACCTATTTTTATCCATTTTTATTTTCAGATACAGAAAGGTATGTGCACTTAATTATATATACATTGAGAAAAACAACATGGAAATGTGCACGCACATGGATCACCTACTATATGATCAGGACTTTTTCCCAATAACTCAAAAAAAATAAAGTTTACATAGGACACTACAATGAGACACACTACTGAGACCCACTTTTACTTCAGTTCTTCAGGTTATAATCTTTCCTTCTTCCCTGCTTCTAACCAAACATCTTTTTCCACCTGCCAGCACTATTTATATAGGTAATTCAGACATGAATCAAGCTAAAAAAGAAAAAACAAACAAAACCCCCAACAGCAAAAACACCCAACAAACAAACAAAACAAAAAACACCAAAACCAACAAAAAAAACCCCACCACAACCAGACAGTCCTCCTCAACAGCAACAACAAAAAATCCAATTTGGGCCAAAATCCGTTTTCAGCCAGATCACTTTCCTGAACGGAGCTACCGGCAAGCTGCAGAGCCGCGGCTGAGGCAGCTCGGGGGCTGCACCCCGCGGCAGCCCAGCTCGGAAGACGGAGCAGGGCGGCTGCTGTTTCTTCGCCCCGCTGCCGAATTGGCTTCAGCTCCTCTTTGGAACAGAGGGCTGGGAGAGCCAGAGCGCGCTGGGAGAGCCGATGATGAAATCTGTGCCTGCACACCCCGGTGGCTTTAATGCAAGCGAGTGAGATCTTAGATCATTTCAGATACAAAAAGCCCTGATGTCCCAGGTCGCACCTCAGATCTTTACCTATCAAAGAACGTGCTTTAATAGCAATTTGTTTGCTGCTGTTTCTTCCTTTTCTTTTTTCCAAGGAAATATCATTTCTCTTTCAATAAGGACATAACCAAAAGCTATTTTCTGTAACACAGTGTACTTGGAAAGTGTTTTCTTCCCCCCCCGCTTCATTTTTCATTTTTGCACTTTTTTTGGTTTGTTTGTTTTTGGGTTTGGGGGGGGGGGGGGCGGGGGGAGCAATGGCCTTTCTTGTTATGAGAAAAATACATTCCTGGAATGTCTCCGCTCAGGGCTCTCAAAAACAATTACTTAGGCATTTGATTTGATCTGCTGGTTCTTCCTTTCTGGGTATTCAGGCTTTATGACTCTCCAGTTTGGTCAAAGGTTAAAGTGAACCTTTTCTAAAGTCATACTCCAGAGCCTCACGAGGCCCATACATATCCACCCTGGGTTTTAAGGAGAAGGAGTCAACTCACTATTAGCTGCACACAATAGCAGTAACTTGCTGGGTTACCCAAGGAAGGAAATTCAGAGAGGAAAAGCTGCTGATTCATACTTACGTTGGGAAAGACAGATGGAGGGGTGAAATGATGAGGGTGGAAGAAAAAAATTGGGTCCCCTTTAAATTGGTGAAAATTGGGCACTGTTTCAGCGAAAACAGGAAGGGGAACAGAAATTCAAGTACCTAATTTAGTAGCAAGATATCTTCAAGAATATCAAAGCACTTCATAAGCACAAGCAAGCGGAGTACTTTGAGAGTACCTCAAAGGTACTTTATCTTTCGCGTTGTGAGAAATTGCCACATCTGTGATTCACACACAAAAAAAACCCACCCATGAAGTATATGGAGGGACAAAACATGTTTCTTGAGCTGTTCTGGCTGCTAACCGGGCTTCTCAGGGGAGTGAAAGCTAGCAAGGATAATCTGTCAGAGTTATCTGACTCACAGGAGTGAGCGATAGGGAAGATTTCCAGCTGGCTGTCTCCATCGGGCCTTTCTGACCCATGATCTACTGAAGGTGGTGCTTCATGGCTTTGCTGGTATGCTCCTGTTGTTAGTCTGCCTTTGACAGAGCAAAACCCAGCTTAATTACATTTTCTGTGCTTTATATGCTCTATTTGGCAAGTGTCTGAAATCAAACTCCTCTTCCTCAATGAATGCATTATATAAAATAATGTTATCCATGGGACAATAATCCAAATAAGTTATCCATGGGACAGCCATGTGCCCTGGTGGCCAAGAGGGCCAATGGTATCCTGGGGTGCATTAAGAAAAGTGTGACCAGCAGGTCAAGAGATGTTATCCTCCCCCTCTACTCCATGCTGGTGAGGCCTCCTCTGGAGTATTGTGTCCAGTTCTGGGCTCCCCAGTTCAAGAGAGACAGGGAACTTTTGGAGAGAGTCCAGCAGACGGCTACAAGGATGATTAGTCATCTGGAACATCTCTCATATGAGGAATGGCTGAGAGACCTGGGGCTGTTGAGTCTGGAGAAGAGAAGGCTGAGCGGGGACCTTATCAATGTCTATAAATACCTGAAGGGTGGCTGTCAGGAGGATGGAGCCAGTCTCTTTTCAGTAGTGCCCAGTGGTAGGACGAGGGGCAATGGGCACAAACTACAGCACAGGAAGTTCCACCTCAACATGAGGAACAACTTCTTTACCGTGAGGGTGACAGAGCGCTGGAACAGGCTGCCCAGGGAGGTTGTGGAGTCTCCTTCTCTGGAGACCTTCAAAACCCGACTGGCCGCGTTCCTGTGCAGCCTGCCCTGGGTGATCCTGCCTTGGCAGGGGAGTTGGACCAGACGATCTTCAGAGGCCCCTTCCAACCCCTACCATTCTGTGATTCTGTGATTATATGTTTACTAAATTTAAACAAGTAACTACTCAAAGACATGGAGTACGCATCATTCTTACTGCTATGATACCTTTATAGTAAATACAAGTTACTAGCAGGTTTTACTGCTTTTTACTAGCAGTTAGTGCTAGATTTTTGTGCCTTCTTTAATGTTGCAGCATATTTGTCCAGTAATACATTTTGCATATCAGATTTTTTCTAATCTCATTCTATCTGTTAAAAAAAACTCTTTAAAATTTTATCACATGCCTAGACGCAACTGTTACTCAAGGTTTGTCAGCTCTGCTCTCTATTAAATGTAAAACTCAAACAGATTGAAGTAACTGATTATAGTTCATTTCAAGGTACAACACTTGCCAAAACCCAGATATTTTAAAGTTCTGATTATAGTTCATTTCAAAGCACATTTCCCAAAAAGTATACACTTTACAGTTCTGAAAATGTACAGCAATACACATTTTAAAAAAATACAGTTTTAAAGGGCTTATTTAGAAACCATTGTAAAGGAGTGTTTGGTGCTTAAGGTATAAACTAAAGCATACACATAAAGGTACACATAAAACTAAAGTGATTTTTTAAAAAAATCCTTATTAAATTGCAAAATTTAACTTCTTAGGGAGCAACTGTGAAACTTTGCCATCCTTGTACTGAACTGGGGTCTTAATTGTAAGTAATCCATCCCCACACCACAAAGCAGAGCAGTTGTTTTGGGGGATGGTGGCACTGGTTTCTCCTTTATTCTTGTTTTTTCTAGTGAGAAGGGTTATTTTCTGGTTTTAGTAATCTTTTAGATTCTAACATACATATTTTTCACAGTTACACACAGATTAAATTTAAAGTCCCTTGTATTACAGAAACAAAGAACGTGCAACTTTTATGTTGTCCCATTAAATATGCTGCTGAGTAAAATTGAGCTGCACACAGCCACGTCCCTCCAGCCACCTGCTTGGACAAAGAATTGATTGTAATCTATATGATAAAATAATCCTCAAAATTTATGACAGCTGTATTACATCTGTGTTTTACTAGATCCCAAATGCCAATTATCTGCATTTAATGACAATAAATTTTGACACAGAGGAGCTGATTTACAAGGAGAGAAGGCCCACTATGCCTTAAAGACCAACTCTCCTCCACTGTCCACACCAGCTGTCCTAATTTTTAATCCAAGCTTTTTAACATTACAAAATTGATTACAAGTTTCTCCGTTTAACAGAAATAAAGCTGTATTTAAACCAAGTATTTTACACACAGAAGGAAAAAAGCTTAAGAATTTAAATATTTCACCTCCAGAAAGCCCAAACAGACTTGCATGAGTCGGCCTTACCTGGAGCCATAACTTGTTATTCACCGCATCTCTCCCCGTAGCAATGCACTGAAATGTAGCATTCTGCCCTGCATTGACCTCTACATCCCCCAGCCTCAAGAAATGTGGAGATTTATCTGCAGAGGGGGAAAACAAAAATTACAAATAATGCTTATTGCTAAAAAAGGTGCCAGCAACATTACTGTCTCCCCAAAGATGCATGTTGTAACAACCTTTGGCTAAAAAACAGAAACAGAAGAGAGAAAATTATTTGTTTCATCTCTGTTCGAGAAGAAAGAGTGCTTTCAGTCCTTTCCCTTCTCCCCTGGTGATTCTACTAACTTTATGTTATACATGAGTTATAATAAAGTCTTCTAAAAATCAAAGCCAAGAGAAGGACATCAAAAAACAAAATGTCAGCAACACTTTACAAAAATTATCCCAAAGACTTCCAACTGTATGAAACCCATGCAAACTGAGAAGAAACCAATTAGCAGGATACTGCTCAGACAAATAGAGAGGTACTATTCAGATTATTTGCAATCTAACTCAGAGCTCTCTTTTACTAAATTAAATGATTTGTGCTATTGAATATAGTATTTCAGGAGCTGACAAATCTATTTCCCACACTGACAAAGCCCCAAGGAAAGCTCAGTGGCAGAACAACCTGAAGGATTTATTAGATGTAAGAAAGCCAACAGACACATTTGAGGAATGGGTACGTTACACAGCTCTCACCCACCCCTTTCTCAAGAACTACTAATGAAAACAGTAGCTGAACTGTTATTTCTTTGTACTTACTAAAAAAACCAACCAACACAGAGGAAAAAAGAGCAAATTGGAACAAACAGGGTTTAGACATCAGAGCTTATCTGAATACTGTATCATGCTGATAATCTGCCATCATAGCTGTATCCAAGTGCCTTTTATTTTGGCACTTAAAAAAAACCACAAAGGAAAAATAAAAAATTAAAAAAAACAAACAAACAAAACAAAACACAGAAGAAAAAAAATGAAAGCCAGATACTGAATCTGAGTAGAGCTTTGCTGAGTACAGACATCAGATAGCTGGGCTGGCTGGACTACAAAGAGGTAACTCACTCAAATACCCTGTAAGCTTGGTAGCCCAAGAGCTATGGCCTTAACAGGTTTGGGATAGAAGAAAACAAAATGTGAAGTTGCCATTGCAACTTTATTATTTGGCATCATTTTGCAAATTGGGGGGTGGGGGAGTGTTTATATCTTGATCATTTCAGAAAGCAATTACAATGTCAGCCATGAGGTACATTATAATGAAATTACATTTTAGAGAGGGTATGTCTAAAGAAAGATCGTAAGAGTCGAACAGAACTAAATTAATAAAAAAAAATGTGGTAACAAGTGACAGTAATGCACTGTAATAATTTCTTCCTCACAGCTTTTTATTTGTAGAATATTCGCATTAGCACAACTTGTGTTTGCATGTGTGTAATTCTTCCCCAGGATTAAGCAGGGAAAGGCAAACATAAATGCCGGAAGTCTGTCCACAAAACAAAAACAACAAACCCCAATCCTTCAGTAGTTTAGTAGCCAGAAGGCTTTTTTTTTAAATTAAAAAAAAAAAATAAAAATCTGTTGTATCTGTTTAAAAAAAGTAAAAAAAAGAAACAAAACAAGGGCATGAAATCTGGTAAACCTCCTACATGCATCTGCCAATTCAGTTTTCTTTAATCAGTGAGTATGCACATTAACATTAAAACCCATTTTGATTATGCACACCAACTATGGTATGACTAAAAAGACACTGAAGAATTTCTGCTTTTATATTCCTGTGTACTTTACTTCTGGCAGACAAAGATTTTACCCAGGTAAATTACTATTGCAACACTACATTTTCCCCTGGAAGCTCCAACAAAAATACTATTGAAAGAACAAAGAACATCGTGATCAAGTGATGAAAACTCAGCAGTCTACAGCAATATCAAATATGTCCTGAAAAGACAGAGAAAAATGCAGCTCTTAATCATTACTTACCACAAGGGTAGCTCAGAACCTGGATGTCATCAATGGCAATGTAGCCATTTCTCCCATCTGAGACTTCAGCTTCAAATATTACCTGTCAAAATGAAAGAAAAAATGTTTACAACACTCATTTCTACAGAATTCCCACAGTGGCAAGCATATAGATACAAGACACATTGCCTTTTTCATTTAGTTGAAGTTCCTACAAGGTTTGACGACTGAATCGAATATTTATTACTTAATGTATTGCAGTTCCATACCATTCATATACATGACTTGTTTTGGATTTGCTGCTTATGGCACACCAGAAAAGCATGTTTATTACCTCAATTAATGGCATACTGCTTTCACTCTACTAAACGTATAACCATGATTCAATTCTGAAAAAAATGCCATTACTTTCAGGCAGGTTCAACATCACAGCACACAACTGATCAACCAATTTTAACAAAATTTATATTCTTGTCGGGGGTCACAGTATAGTCCACAGTCTCCTGTAACCTTCTGCAGCGTAACTGTGCAGGAAAACACGCAGCGGCACAGAAATAGTGCAGCACTCCCCAGTGGCAACGAAAAGAACAGCTGTAGCGTGAGATTTATGTAGTAGTCATTAACTTCATCCTTCATTCTTACAAGGCAGTGGGGAAATCGCTGTGCGTGAAGGAAAAAGAAGATATTGTCTTCACATCCAACTTCTTGTCCCACCCCAAACAGGCAGCAGCAGCAGCAAAGAATTGCTCTTGGACTGGCCCAGAGCAGAGAGCTGTCTTTTGCTACACAGGTAGTAGGACAACACCAACTGACCAGAACAAATTTGTTGTCAAGATTCATGCTTCCTTGTAGGGATGAAAAAAAGAATAGTAGAATATGGTGAAAGTAAAAGGAAAAGAATCAGAAGGAAAAAAAAATAAAAGATGAAGCATGAACATCTAAACTAAAAGGAAGATGTGAAAGAGGAAAGCACATAAGTGAAGACTGAGTCAAGTGATACGATACCAACTTGCAGTCATGATTGCCCAAAATAAGTGTCTGCTGGGGTCTTCCGTGCAAGACAGGCTTAGAGCAAGTCAGCTGCTCTGAAGATAATCTTTTCAAGCAGTTTACATCTCTCATTCTTGGGGACAATGTAAGGGAGCAGCAAGAGCAGCAAAGGCAGTAGATTAACAACCCAACGTACCCTGCAGGTGAGCAGGACAACACTGTGCCCATCAAGCACCTTTCTCAGGTCTTCTTACTGGGGGATCCGCATGGCACCTTGCTAAGAAGTAATGACCGCTGTGGTATTCAGTGTCAAGGGAGTCCTGGGAGCAAGCAGCTCCCATCTACCTCTGAAGATCCTTTTGGACCTCTCATTCACAACAACTACCCTCTTCGTCAAGACAGCTGGCATTTAGGCAACTTGGCTCTGAACGCTGCAACAGGAACACTTCGGTGTGCTTATGCTCCGCTTACTACACTTCCTCACCCTTAACGTCCCACACACACATGAAGTGCAATTTATCTTCCCACCAAAGGAGGCAGGGACCCTAGGTGGCCTGTTTATAGTCAGAACTAATTCCACAGCCTCCAAGGGGGGAAAAAATAAGGAAAACTTCCATGGAAAGGTGGATATGGGCATGTTCATGATGTGGTTCACAGGTCCCCCAACTTCTGCTTTGACTGCAGAAAGAGGAAACCTGTGGGACATGTATACTTTGACGATACCAGGCTATAATCCCTCTTCCAACTTCCCCAGAAGTTCTTGCTGAGGTTCCAGCTGCATTTCACTTTTTTTTTTCCTCCTTAATTTTAATTTTATCTGCACCCCAGTGCAATTAAGTTGCAGAAACCACTTCATTCTCTGTCTCATCCTCCTGCCTCGGCCAACAACAGCTTGATGGAAAGGAATTCAGTGTCTATTGGTCCTACTTTCACTCCCTTGTCCAATGACCTTTCTGACCTGAGCACTATTTGACAGTGTCCACCAGCTCCTCGGGCATCTTCAGAGAGCTGGTACTTGGCTCCCAGTAAGGAACATCAACATGTCTTTAGTAATTTGGATTAATCCTCTTTCTTTTTTTTTTTAAATAGTTGTATAGTGTGGAAGACAAACAGTAAAAAAAAAATAACTATATTTAAAGCCCGTCTGTTGTAAATTTCTTTACCACACAATACAGTTCTATCACATACAGAAACTCTGAAAGCACTTTGTTTCCTCAAAGTCCAGTTAAGAAATCTGAGCATCAGTGTTAAGAACTGGACTAAATTTACACCTCACTCTGAACTGGGTGGTTATTAATTCATTTGGAAGTAATTTAGATCTAGTTCCCAGGGAAGCTTGGCCTCCCGTAAGTGTGTCTTTCCCCTGGCTGTTGATACATTCCTACACTGGGCGCAGAGGGGAAAAAGTTACCTTTCTTGAGACAGAGTTGTGAATGAATTTACTTGGTTTTTTCCTACCACTTGCAGATTAATTTAGTTAATCCTGACCCTTGAGGAGTAGGAAGCTGGGGAAAGGAAGAGGGGAAAGGGAAATTCACAGGAAAGAACATGTACATCCAGAAGAAGGAAAAAAATCCAACACAACAAAACAAAAAACATGAAGAAATACAGAAATGCAGGAAGCCTACAGAATGTTAGAGGGAGTAATGTTTATGAGGTAAGTAAAGAAAACAAAGTGATCAAAAAGACAGAGATATTAGAGAGCTGAGATTTCATATATATATAGTGCTAAATTATTATTTACATTCTTAACTGGTATAAATACAGCTATGAAACATACTATAGACACTACGTAGCAAAAAGTGTAGCTCAGTTAAAAAATTCTTATCAGGCTTTAATTTGATAACACCTGTACACATTTAAAATGGGAAATGGAGAAAGGGAATTGCATATATAGGTGAAAACAGCAATTTCAAATGCTGACAAGTCAGACCAGAACCTGAGGTTCCCTCTTTTCCTTACATACGCACACACCACTTGAGAAAAAACAGACTGTTGAGCTATTCCTTTCACCAGAGGTTTATCCTAACAAGACACCAGTGCTTTGGGAATGAATCCTGTGCTTAGTCTGCACTGCTGTTCAGTTTACAGTGGCTTAAACACTTTCATTTTAGCTGAAAAATAATTCAGATTATCACTCTAGCCAGAACACATTAGTTGCCTGTGCAACTATAAATGTCTTTCCACTTATTACAATTTAATTGGATGCTCATCTAGTGCACTTCTGAGACGCTCGCTTCCTGTAATGGGGAGAAGAGACTGGTTTGGGGGCTGAATTGGGCTTGCGCAGAGCAGGGCTGTGGAGGCAGCTATCCTGCCTCCTTCGTACCAGCATCACCGCAATGAATGAAAATGGGAAATGCTGAACAGCTCAGGTAATTCAAATGCTACTCAAGGGAATTAGATTTGATCCCTGAATCGAATCTTCTACACAGTTCCAAGGTGATACTCAAATGGTTACTTACGTCTGCAAATAAAATGGCATGTCCTTGTTTATGAAGTGCCTGCATTCAGATGCAAATGGAGATAGTGTCAGAACTCCCTGAACTGGACACAATCCTACGTATTTACCCATCCCTAATGTATCTCTTGTCCATATATTGGTCCATTTTCCCCCTAAAACCATGCAAGCTTTTAGTGAACACAGTATCCTTTGGGAAAATCCACAGGTTTACTACTGACAGCGTTAAGAGCTATTTCCCTTTGTCTGTTTTGTACCTGGCTTCCTTTAATGACCCAAATCAGCGACAAATTGATCCCAGCCATCCTGCTATAATATTCAGAACTTTGTAGACCTCTATTCCATGTCCCCAGGTAATTTTGTCTCAAATTTGAAGAGTACCAGATTATTCAGTCAATCTCATATAGACACCATTTCTTTTTCTTTGATTATTCTTCTCATCGTTCTCTAAAGCTCTAACTGCGCTGTATTCTTTGAAGATAATGAGCGCAGAGCTGGCACACAGTAATCAAGATGTGGGTGAGTCATAATTTATACAACAGCATAATATCATTATCTAATTTATACTGAACTTCCTTAACCATTCTTAACACTGCAGTTGCTTTTTTTGACCATCACTGGGCTCCAAGTTGACATTTTTATGAACCCCACGATCTTGCTGCAGAGTGCCAATGGCAAGCTCAAAGTCTATCGTTTTGTGTATGAAGTTAGGATTTTATGCAGTGTGCATTACTTTATATCTCTTTCTCTACACTAAAATGTGCCTGCCGTTTTATTGCCCCATCACTCACAATTGGTGATATTGTGATGGTCCTTCTACAGGTCCTTGCAATCGCATGTTGGCCTTGCTATTCCAAAGTAGCTTTCACCTACAAACTTTTGTCTTCCCACTGTTGTCTGGCCCCCACTCTGGTCCCTTATGAACATGCTGAAAGGCACAAATCTCTACAGGATGCCTTGGTAACTATGGACATATTGACAATTTATTCCTACCTTGAACAACTACTTATCTATGGAAGGACTCTTCTTCTCACAGAATGGCAGCTTCGCTTCACTAAAAGCTTTTGTAGAGGAACATGGTCAAAAGCCTTTTGGAAACTTAACTAGCCTACAGCATCAATCAGATCACCCTTATCTATATGCTTGCTTGATCCCTCTAAAGGGCTCCAAGGTTGAAAATTAATCATATGATGTGCAACATACAGCAAAAAAGAGGGAAAAAAGAAAAAAGGAAGAAAAAGAGTTGGTTTGTGTGAGGCACTACAAAATAGCCCATACTTTGTTTTCGTATCCCAGGTCTAAATGCAGATGATGATAATCACTCTTCACGTAAAATTATTCCAGAAATAAATGTTCATGAACAACTTAAATACTCAACAGTATTTGAATGCAATGGAAATAGTGGTAATTGTTACAGCAGAGACCCCTGAAGGGATTTATATGCTGAAGTTTAATGCTTAAGAAGTACTCAAATCCTCACATTCCTACACAGCCCTAACATTATATCCTGTAATCGCCATAAAGACTAAGACTGCACTTGCAGGAATATACAAAATACACATCTTAAGGAGTTGCCTCACTGAATTTTTTACTCCTGTGACGATCCAAAAATTTAGGTATCTTCATTATTAGCTCATTCAAGGCACTGATCAAAATAAGCATTCCCAAAGCATACCTAGTCAATTAAGTATAAAACGCAGTCAGGAAATAGAGAGAACAACACAGAATCACAGAACCACTAGGTTGGAAAG
>NW_010510812.1:0-7549 GCF_000687285.1 Phaethon lepturus
ACCTGGACTGGCTATTAAAGACTGAGGCAGTCTTTAATAATGAGAAGGAGCTCATTGTTTTTCTTTCTGCCTATTGTATATCTGCTCCCATTGGTCTTTATTTTACTGGCAAAAGAGGCCTTTGTTGATTAAATCTTGCATGCACTTCCTAAAAGCAAATAAAATCAGAACAAATGTTGGTCTTACATGTCAGGGAGCCAACGTGCACATTAACGTGTTGTACCACGTAAGCCAAAGGCAACCTTCAAACTGTGCTTTAAAATGACTTTTCTCCACATGCAAAATTCTCTAGCTCACTTAAAAGGTGAATCCAGAACCTGAGTTGTGCTTCTCCAGGCATCTCAGACCACCGTCACTGATTGCTGGTCCTGGTGATTTACAAAGTCTGTAGGGAGCTAAGCTAAGTCTCTCTCCCAGACTGCACCTTCATACCAACTGGTGTTCGCACCAGAAGCAGCCCGCAGCCCCAGCCGTTCTCTTTCTCACAGCCAGCGAGTTGAAGTGCTTGGCAAACATCCTTCCCATCGATCCCTCCTTTCCTGTGAGCTCAGCAGCAACCCAGGTGCTGAAATTCAAGTCCCTGCAAAGACCTGCCGCCCTTCCTGTGCTTCTACCTGTCTTCCTGCTCCTGTCCCTGTGAGGCCCAGAACTGAAGCACATGCCCTTCCTGTGCTTCTACCTGTCCTCCTGCCCCTGTCCCTGTGAGGCCCAGAACTGAAGCACACAAGGCAAAGAAGGGACAAGATTTGCAAATAAGTCCCCTCCCAGCCACCCTGTGCTAGTCCATCTCTTACGCACACCAAAGAGGACTGTTTCACACCAACAAAAACCACATTCTGCAAGGGCGTTTCAAAGGTTTCTTCCTAGGGGTGTCCTATCCTGAAATATTTGCACATTTTAGATCTCTCCTGTGCTAAAAAAAAATGGAAAAAATTTATCAGAAGTCAGCCACAGTGATAGAAACGAGAGAGAAAGCAGCATGCTGACTTTAAACTACATGCTAGTAAAAGCTTAGCATGATGAAATATAAGATTTGCCCACAAGTATGTAGTGCTCCATCACACACCAGGCAAGAGACCTAGCTCAATTGCTGAGAAACATCTTGGTGTAGAATTCATTACACACTGCTTTAGTTCAACCTGCCCTTAAAACACAAAGAAAACAACTTCCATCAAGAACAAAAATACATTTAATATTTCTTTTGAACTGAATTAATTTTTATTTTTAACCTAAGGTTTCCAGATATAAAGAAATCTCTTTCACACAAAAGGCAGTTTCTGAACAGCAAGTACTGATCTGTTCCCAGACCTCAAATTATACCTAAACTATGCTGACAGATCAGAGTAATTGAATAACCTGCAAAACGCAGTTCACATAAGTCCAGGAGTTTGCACGGTTCTCAGAATTTTTCTTACAGGAGGGTGGAGAATATTTACTCTTCTGCTTGCTACTCCAGTGCTTTCTCACACAATGCTCACAAGAAGGAAGTTCAGAGAGCCGGTTACCCGAACAATGCTTTGTAAATCCTTCCTTAAAATGGCATTTTGCTAGTATAACATTCAGTTTCTACTCAGGAGACTCGTTTTAGTGTCAAAACAAAAAGGGATGCTAGAATTACATGAGGGAGTAAAAAGCAATATTCATCTTTATATCTTCAGTTTCCTCAATCTTTAGTTTTAAAAAATATATAATAGATGTTTGCATTTAAAAAACAGGACATTTCTCATGGTGAAAGAATGGAGTTGGGAGAGGTGAGGATGGCAGGAACTGATACAATTGGCAAACTGCATTGCTCGGGTTTGGCCTCTTAACACTAACAGTCCGCAGTACTAAAAGAGATTCCTTTGTGCATATCCTTGTAAAAGCGAACCTAGCAAAGAAGTCCTGAAATGCATTGCTGGCTATGTTAATCTTTGAAATAGTCCATTCTTTTAACATTTTCTGGATACAGGACAAATACTTGGAGTCAACAAAGAATGACCGTTATGCTTTTTTTCCTGTCAGCCTTCGCACTAGAACAGAAGGTTGGACCAGGTGATCTTTCAAGGTCCCTTCCAGCCTGGGCTATTCTGTGAAATGGTCATTGTATACCGATTTCTTTTGCTTACCAGATATTGATTTGGAAATCGTTGCCCGCTGTAAGTTTCTTTTTGGGTGAAGATAAAAATTTGGTGCCCATTTGGTCCTCACTGAAACAGCAGTTGCATATCTCACCTTCCTGTTCTCCCCCTGAAGAGGTGTAGTGTTCAAACTAGGTGCAATCTTCTGATGTCAGTTTAGTCCGTGATAATCTTTTACCTTTGCTTTTCGTGATAGCGAGCGACCCAACAAAAAAAGAATGAAGAACTAATGAAGGCCACAGGGGGTTCTTATTACTCATGGTTAATGTGCATAAACAGGCACGCATTATTTTAGTCTCTTGCAAGTTTTCCGTAAAGAGTCTGATGCTTTTATTATACTGATAACACACCTCACTCCTGATCTCATGGTCATACTGTGAAGCTGGAGCCCCCAAAAATATCAGTGAAAAATATTTATCATAATCTCTGCTTTTCATTCAGAAAGAATGTAAGGTCTTGGATGGACCTGAAACAAAAGCAGAGAAAGCGAGCAGAAGCAGAAGTTTGAGCAGAAGCTGGCCCCTGTAGCCTTGCCAGGAGAATGGTGCAGCAACTGCTGTAGATAGAGCACTGATTGACTCTGCACAGGGTCCAAAAGGAACATTATTACATGCTATATTTTCCTACCTACCTTCATTACCTCTTGTAGCTCATGATGCAGCTCATCATCGCTTACTCATACAATAGACTCCTTTTCCAAGCTACAGTAACTATGCTATTATGGCAGAACTCAAAGAAATCATAAGCCAGTTTGTTTCCACAGACCCAGAAGTACAGCAGCTTCTTAATCAATTAGATCCATACCAGCAACTTGAGAGAGAAGGCACAGTCAAGGCTATGATATTCCACACAACACTGGTAAATGGAAGCAGGCACTGAATGGCATGTGTAGCCTAAAATTATTCAGAATCTCTAAAAGTAACATGCAATGTTCATGTTCTTCTCATGTGCTTCTTCCTTCATAACACAACATCGGGACTTCACCCTATTCTATGGCATGTGAGCAAAAACAAAGGAAGGAAGGAATCTGGCAGCTTCAGAATGATAAGTGTAGATTTTCAGAAAATATCATAAGAAATTAAATTTTATTTTCTAGCAATGACCCTCTGAAAAAAAGGGTTATTTAATGTCACCCTTAGCACAACTTTAAAACTACTCAGCTCTAGGAATTAAAAGCCACATCAGAAATAGGTAGTACAGGAATCATCCTCCAGCAATACTTTAGAAACAGTAGGGAATACTAGATGTACCTGGAGCTTTCGCGTGCCAGCTGCCAACACTGGCAGCTGCCAAACTCCTTCAGGGAACAGTCAAGTAGTGACAAACCTGTGACAGAGAGACTGGGGGACACCCACAAGAAGAACTCTTAGCAGTAAGGGAAAAGCTAGTCACTCTCAACATCTGACCTAACACTGCAGGACAGAGTGGGAGAAGCTAGTTTCAGCTCCTGGGAAACATTGCTGGCCACTGCCATCATCCTGTGCAGAAATAAGCAGATAGCACACTGCTAGCAGATAAGGCAAGAGCGCTTTTCTTTGAGCTACTGTTCTTTGTTGGGCTTTTGGAACAAACGGGCAGCAAAGAGGGTGAAATAATTCCTTCTCAATTTGCATGGCAACACACCCCATGGAAGTGAGAAATGAGATAGGAAAAAAAAAATGTAAGGAGAAATGGGAGTATATACACATGGAAAGCAATAATAGTTCTGGAGATTATGGATCTGGGGCAAGGAATCAAAAGGAGAACGTTTGGAACCATGGAACAAGGAAATGCGTGGGACAATGAGAAGAAGAGAACAGGAGAACTTGGGGTAGGACAGAGGAAGGACTGGTACAAGGAGAGCTTAAAGATGTCACAGAAGAGAGCAGACAGAAGAGCACATGTTGTCCCTGCCCAAAGCTGAGGAATCTCACCGTGTCTTTGCTGTCAGCAACACATGTAAAACCGTCCTGCGATCCCCACACCCTGACCTGGTTTGTTTAGAGAGCTACAGTCCACAACTATTGTATAATACTTGGTTTGTTCAATGGAAGATGTTTGCATGGTGGATGTAATTGTTCCTGCTGATGATCTTTTGTCGATGGCAACTTAGTGTCACACGGCACATTTCTGGAAGACTTTTTTAGGGTGGTTGCTTTGAGGGTTTTTTTAAGAGTCACAGAAATCCACCTCTGTCAGATATACACATATAGAATTGAAGTATGTGATAAACTGTAAAGCTGTACATGTTATAGTATGGGGCCATTGAATTTGCCTGCAGCATCTTTGTAAGGCCTCCTGGCATGTAAGGACTATGACCCTTCCATCATCATGATCTGAGGACCCGAGGACCCAGGCATATGTTGTACCTACTCCATTGTACTCTGTCGTGCATTTCCACATACAGCATCCCGAGATCTTCACGATATCACACTCTTATGCAGTCTGGCTACTTCTGAGACTGCCTGCTGCCTTACTGAAAGTTCAAAGCATACGTTTAATCTAACAAGAACTGTCTAAGCAGCTAATCCATCACCTTTGTGATCATCTTTTTTAAGACATTGAGACGCTTAATAAGGACAAATAAAGCTTTCTAGAAGAGGAAGAACCACAGATCAGGAGTAGGCACGGTTTTAACACAATATTAGCCAAAGTGGAGGCTGTGTGCTTGTGCATATGGAGGCAAGACCTGGTGCTTATGGTCTGGGAATCAAATGCTGAGGACTATTCAGTATACTTTTGCTTCTCATCTTCTTCTACGTTGTTCCAGTTCTTTTACTGAGGGGTTGACAACATTGTAAGTTATGAACATTGGACTTAAGAACGCTGGCCTTTAAGATCTGTTTCTCTCTGAATAAAGACAGATCCTGAGAAATGATGGGCAGCCTTCTTTGCCCACTCGAACCATCAGGAATAAATGGAGCAAAATCTGTTTCCAGACATGAGACCAATGCATCCTGCTAGTGACAAAGCAAGAAGCAACAGCTACAGCTTCCTGAGAGAATGGATGTTTCAGTACATTAAATGGTCCAATTTTAAACATGAGATCCCCTGCACAGCTAAGGGTCTCTTCACTCCCCCCACACACTTTCCAGACAGCCAAGTGTGGCATGTTCCACACTGGGGGTTTCTCTCTGCCATCCATTCTATAACACTCCACACCTGGGCTGCCCCTTAATTGATAATGTAATTATCAGCATAGTCATATTACTTCACACTAAGCATTTTCAACCATTTATCACAATGTTGATCTTTATTTTAAATATAAATCAGGCAATCATTTATGTCTTTTATGTTCTTTGTATTTATTCAAGAATATTTAACTGTAGACAAAAGGTGACTTATTCATTATTCATCCTGAACAAGGCAAGTATGGCAATTTGAAAAGCCTGACATTTGAGCTTTTTGCCAACACTAGCAAAATTATATCCTTCCCATTGTAAATCAATGAAGTAGAATCATTGTGCACAAAAGAATTAAATTGCCTTGTCACTTTAATAAGGCCACCTTATATACAACCTTCAGCCAATGCCATTGTGCAGAAAAAGGGTGCATCCTTTGCCTCAGCTGCCTCAGATCTCAGTAGGCTTTCCAATTAAATGAACATCCTCTTAGTCTTTCACTCCACTCCACTCATTCTCTTTTTTGAGAGGCGATGTCAGAATGTCATAGGCATAACTTGCTATCAGTGGCATGCACACATCAATGCGAATTAACTTCCTCCAACTCCTGCTTTCTTTTGGCAGCCTTTTTAACTTGTTTGTCAATTCCAAAATGACGGAACTCCAAAGAAAGGGGATTTTTTTTTTAATTGTTTTCTGGGCTTGGGTAAAAGCTGCAAATAGCTATCTGCAAGAAAAGAAAACTACAGAAATGTGAGAATCCTTTGCCGGCAATGTAGATAATGTAAAATGGCAAAGAAACATGTCCAGTCAAGCAGAACACAAGTGGCATACGCCAGAAAAAGAACAACTTTGTGTGTTCTCACTTCACAGCCTGGGACCCTATTATTACAATCAGACTCGATTTTTCCCATCTAACACCCCTTGGATGCATTTTACCCTGAGAGTAGAAACCTTTAACCAGCCATTTCCAGGCTTTTAAACGGCTATCCAGAACAGCTATTTCATAATTCAACAACAGATGACTGTCTCTAGTAGTCACACGCCTGCCCCTTGCTTTCAATTGTAGCGTGCAGAGGTTGAGAGAGTAACTTCAGCCTGGATTTTTCTCAGAATCAGAGAAACGAAAACAATGAAACAAAGCTGTGCACGCCAGCAGCCGAAACACAGCAACGTGAGTGAATCTTGATATTTCAAAACATACCCAAAAGTCTGCAGCTTCACAATTGTTTTGGAGTCTCAATATTTTGTCCTGTTTTGATAGTTAACTGAAAGGTACCTGGTAAAGAAAAAACACATGGAAGTATAGAAATGGCAACAGTGTTCTTGATGTTGTTAACATTTCGAGTTTAGTCAGAAAATGTTAATAACAAATGACCTTTTTCTGAAGGGTATTTTAAGGAGACCAAGCAATTTTCTGTAATGTGGTTACCATAGTGATTGGCCTTCTAAAAAGACCAGGAAAAAAATATGATGTACATCTGTAATCAACAAGCTACTGCAACAACAAATGGTCTGATAAAGCAACACTTTGAGTTTAATTCCAAGCCAGAAAGATACTAGCTGTTGAAGTTAAGTAT
Organism: Phaethon lepturus; assembly: GCF_000687285.1. Classification (NCBI taxonomy): domain Eukaryota; kingdom Metazoa; phylum Chordata; class Aves; order Phaethontiformes; family Phaethontidae; genus Phaethon; species Phaethon lepturus. Next base: position 6,802 of record NW_010510812.1, read on the forward strand.
AAAAGAAACTATTTATGGGTGGAATATAGGTCCTCTAGTAACTATTACGGAACATTTGTGATGACTCAGAAGGGATTTTCCTTGAAAAATACATTAGTGCACAATAGATCAATTTTTTTCTTAGAAACTACTTCATCATCCATACCGTACTGAGTCATTCAGAAAAAGAGCCCAGCAAGCACCTGGGGATGGCAAATAGGAACCTCTGCCTCCCCCACTCACTGTCTCTTGCCTTTCCTGGAGCATACTTGGAAAATAAGCAGTTAAAAGTAGTGCTACGTTTTTAAACATTTCTGCAGCTAGACTTAGAAACTAACACCACAAATGTTTCAGCCTACCTTGTCTAGGTAAAGTTGGGGTATGTGAGGTGTTTAAGGGCAGGAACTTCAAATCACCTATTACAGAACATATAATTTGACAGAACTTTACAGAACATATAATTTGACATTTAAACCCAAAATTAGAGTTGTAAAACTTCAACCACCTTCCTAATTCTCTTCACTGTTGCTTGTTTCCTGGAAGCCTAACATGAAAAGCCCACCCTTACTCAGACAAGCTCTTGCCATGGCAAGACGCTGCAGCCTGGAACCATGTAATGCCCAGGACCAGATATCCCTCCCTTCATACCCTTCAAGGCTTGGGACATGTCTAAAAAACCCCAGCACCGCAGTGCCAAATATTAGGTGATTTTTTTGCTTTGTTTTAGAGCATGTGTAACCAAATTGCAAAAGCAAAAGAGTGACGCTCT
>NW_010510812.1:7580-8213 GCF_000687285.1 Phaethon lepturus
AATACAGCACAGAGTAGTAAACAGTGCACAGCAGCTCACCTTCATGGACAGGCGTTGGGCTATTTCTTAGCTGGGATGTCCCAGAGCAAGGAGGTAGGGCCAAGGCTCTCCTTGGGAAGCCAATTCAATGCTTCCCTATGTTCAGTTGTAGGCATTCCCTGGGCTGCTCTTTGGTCTGGGTCGCCTCCTGACACCATCAGGTGATGGGCAGCCCAGAGGGAGGTTCTTCTCACTTGATATGGAACACCTGGAAATGCCATGCCCAAATCTCTGTCGGCCTTCTCTGGTTTCCTTTATAACCAAGAGTGACAGGCATGTACACAGAACAATTTACCTGACTAAAATTAGTTTGAGATACAGTCAGTTAGGTTATAAAGCTTGCCTGCACACCCACAGAGAAGCACAGAGAGACAACGGCAGTTGGAGGCACCCGAATAGTACCTTGCCTGGCAACCCAGAGGTCCATCAAAGACCCACCTCCACCAGCCCAGAGAAGCACACAGTCACAACAGTGAGCAGGGGGAATACAAATTAGGGACTCAGAGGAAAGGAAAACCATGTCCGAGCCTCCCCCAGGGTTGTCCCAGGAGACCTTCAGCCACATTGTCCAGGAGTGAAATCCAGCAAGATGAG
>NW_010510813.1:0-3398 GCF_000687285.1 Phaethon lepturus
GGTCCCTCTGGATGGCATCCCGTCCCTCATGTCAACCACACCACTCAGCCTGTTGTCATCTGCAAACATGCTGAGGGTGCACTCGATCCCACCACCTGTGTCACTGATGAAGATATTAAAGAGTACTGATCCCAGTATAGACCCCTGAGGGTCCTAGGCACAAAGTCTCCATGGCCTTTGTTTATAAAACAATTACCCAATTATGTAAGTCACCCAAAATAGCAGCTAGATTGGTTTGACTGTCGATCTGCAGAAGCTTTTACTTGCAGCCAATTCAGATCAAGCTAAAGTAAACTAAACAGAAGAGAAAATGGGATGGACTGACATACAAACGCAAGATACAACCACTTTGAGCAGAAACCAATGAAGAATGCCAGTCCAATCACTTGATGCAGTATTGGAACGTGTCATAGTACGGAGGCTCTTCTTCAGACAAGGCAGCTGAAAAGCAATGGAAAAGCAATGCCCTCAAGTAATGTAAACAGTAGTTTTGGTGCTGGGGGAGAAAAAAAAAGTAATAAAGGGACAATTTCCCCTTACTGGGTGTTCACACCCATAGTCAGGCTTTGAAAAGTTTGAAGCCCATTTAGAAACAGGCACTGTGCACCTTGGTCAGACTTCAAATAATCCTCACAATGTGGAGTGCTTGAGCCCTCCAGCACATCACAAACTGGAAAGAAGGTGACAGCCTGCCTGGGTACAAGGAGTCTACTCTTTTTCCTACCTCCTTTCTTTGAGGTCAGCACTTTGAACTATGTACCCTGCAAAAGGAGGCTGTGAGGAGGAATAAATTACATCTAGATAGTTTAATGTACACTTGATGCTTGGATCTGTTACTGATTTACACTGCAGCGTTGCTCTAGCCACATTGATCTAAGAACATGCGCAAGGCAAGGTTGATAGGGAATGGTAGTAATGTACTTTGGAAAGACAAATGAGCTTTTGAGCCCAGAGAGGTTTAGAGTACAGCAAATTGTAAAGTCCTATTATTAGACCAACAGAGCTTTAAACATGCTGCCTCTCTCTACAAACCTCAGGTCATTTAGAAAGTGACTATTAGAGAGAAAGAAAATAGGCACAACTGTGCCCAAATAGTTATGTTAGGACAAAAAGGTTGCATACTAGACCACAGCTTTTTTTTTTTTTCCCCTGTTGTTGAGGGTGGGATTTCACGAGGTTTTGTTGGGGGTTTTTTTGTTCTGGGTTTTTTTCAGCTTGGGTCTGAAACCACTGCAGGCATGGCAACCTTTGGAATTAAAGGCAACACAGGACTCTTTCCTGTCTAGGTAATAACAGGTATCCGTGTTTCATGGTTTTGCAAGAGACTGGCATGTCCTGACCACATTACAGCAAACAAGCTCTAGCCATATTCAGACAACAGGTTGCTCAGCGCTAGAGAGGTGGTCACAGACTCTCCACTCTCCAAAGCAGCAGAACATGGTAATAACTGCAAATTGCTAAGGACGCTTACATGTTCAACAGGAATTTTCAACAGACGAAGTCCATTTTCACAAGACAGCAAATACCAAAAATGGTACTGTGTAACTATTGTTAATTACACTTAATTTTCCAGGTGTTTTAACTACCCAACTTAGCCTAACCTAGATCCCAGAGAACTGAGAATTGCAGGACTCCTCTATTATAATTAAAACCCATAAACTCTTTGCCTCGACTAAACTTGTCAAAGCTCTCCAAGTTGCCTCTTAGTCCCTCTCCCTCCTTCAGTCTACGGCTTACTCCTGCTACCTCAGTATTCACCTCAATCCTTTGCAGATAATTTCTGCAAACAGTGACTCACTTTCAATAGTATTAAGACAGAGCTTCATCTGGGTTAATTAGTGAATGAAAAAGTCTGTATCAGATTCCTGTAAGTTCTACACCAACTAATTCGGAGCAAATGTGATCATCTCTTACACCCTCCACTGGCTTGTCTCCTCACATCCAGGGTTTTAACGTGTCTGCTACACTCTAATTTCACATCCTGGTTCTCCTGCACATTCTTTCATCTGTCCAACCCACCTAGAATACTTTGCCACATCACTTTTCTTTCCACTACTTCATGGCTCCCTCCTCAAATCAAGCAATGGGGTATTTCCACTTGCAGTTTCCTCTTCTCACACACCCTTCAGCTTGATTCTGGGTCTCTTTGATCTTGCTTCCAAGACATACTGAAAGAGCACAAAACCTGAAGTATTTAGTAAACAACCTATTTCCTTCATCTTGTGGAACACCTTCCCTTCTCAATAGGTCTGACCTATATTGAAAGATCCCAACAGCAACAATTTTGTTTTTGTGACCCTCTGTAAATAAAAACTTACACTTGCGCAACCAAACAAACAGAAAAAGCATGAATGTGATCAGATATGCCTGCAGAGGTGGTGCTCCTAGCAAATGTTTAACTTGTAGATATCAACTGTAGTAAAGTTGGTCAACTAAGCCAAAGTCATTGTTCTTACAGAGCAAACAGAACTTGTGTGAAAAAGAGATGTGGAAATCACATCACATCACAATTTATTTCACAATACAGACAATTTTTCACCCTCAAACACACTTGTAAGCTTCCAAAACCAAGACTGCCAGTTACCTAACCGTAATATTGCAGTGATACTTACAAGCGAATGTAGTCCTCTGCAGCTTCCAAGTGCTGGGAATAAGAATACTCCCAGTTCATCACATGCAACCTGAAATGGTTCTGACAAGGCTTGCAACCCCACCGTGAAGAAAAGCAGATGCAGGAGTCAGGCGGGACCTTTCATCGTTGCAAAAATGCAGCAGAGAGACGGGGTGGTGGCATCTCAACAGAGAGCCAGAGGTCAAGCTAGGACTATATAGTAAGTATAATTCACATCATTTCCTAACACAAGCAACTCTGTATGCACAGACTATGCTGAAATCTAAGCACGATACGAACTTTTTGTTAGGTAATAATAATCTGAAAATTTTGCCCATGGCTTTTGGAAAGCACCACTACAGCTACGTCTCCTAGTTTGCGACAAGGCCTTCTGATTTTGGAATAGCTGGTAGTGCTAGCTGCCTCTACTTCTAGCCATCTAACAGGGGTCTGAAAAAGTCTGATTGCCCGGACATCCTCCTCTTGCCCCGTCTGTTAAAAACATGAATGTTTTCCCCCTTTCAAGATGCTTCAGCTGGAAGACCGTCACAAACACCTACAAAAAACGCTGGGTGCTTACAAAAAGCACCAAGACGAGGAAACAATTAGGTGTTACAAAAGCAGGAAAACGCGATAAACGCCAGATACGCCTCCTTCACAAAGAAGATGCCAAGTGACAGCTTTGAGAAGCTCCTCGGCTGAAGCCTGGAGGCCCATTTCCGTGGCCATTTGGGGTGGGCACACAGAGGTGGGGCTGGGGAGCAAGAAAACCCCTTTGACGAAGCTC
>NW_010510814.1:0-2800 GCF_000687285.1 Phaethon lepturus
GCGTGCGCATGCGCGGCGGCGCGGTGAGTGAGGGCCGGGGAGGTGGGGCCGGAGGGGTCGCTGCGAGCACTTGAGCGTCGAGGGGGCTAAGGGTTTGCGCAAGTGTATGGGAGGCATCCGTGTTACCCCTCCAGCTGAGGCGCGGCGTGCGGCCCGCAGATAGCTGCATCTCTGCAATGTGTGCTGTGGGCTGGCTGTCATCACCGCTGCCTCTGTGGCCTTTTTACCTCGTGTGAGGTTGTAGATCCTTCTTGAAACACCTTAGAAAGGGAGATGGAGGTTACACCTGGGGAACGTGTGTTCAGCTCTCTGCTTAACAAGTTACTTGAAGACGAGCTGAATGGGTCCTGACCTCTGGTTGCATGGTGATGTGTACCCCTTGGAAAACTGTAAGTGCTGATATGTATATGTACAGCTTGTCTTTCCCATGTGTCTGGACCCAGGAACACCCCAGGCAATTTGCAGGGGGCAGGATGGGCTGTCTGTCAGGCTGTATCATCTCTTCTGCAAGCCCAGGGATGTCAAATGAGCGTTGATTTGCAAACCTGAGCTCCAGACAGTTGAACAAGATTTAGAGGTTCCCAAGAGAGATGAGAGGAGGACGACCCATGCTTTCCCTTGCTTTTCATCAGCCAATGCACTCTCCATTTCTCTGTCCATGTCATGCAAGCAGCTGGGATCCAGTTTTCACAGACCTGGATCTCTGGGTTTGCTTTTGATGTAGAGGGTTTGGATGTGGGCGTGCTGCTCCCCCTTATCCTCCATTCCCATTGGGGATTTCCTGCCACTGGGTACCCTGGATATTTGGCTGATCTCTGAACAAACCCTTTAAACTTTTGTGGGAAAAGGTGCTCTCCTACTTGGCAGGGCACTCTTCTGAGTCCTGAGCTAAAATGTGTGACATGGTAAAATGAAGTTACAAAAACACAAACATTTCCAGTCCCAGCATGTCTGAGGGTGCCTGAAGGAGTCATGCTGAGTGCTTCACATGGGTTGTTCCCATTCTGCTTGTGAGCAGATGTGTCAGGAGCTGCATGTTTGAGCGGAGCCGCCAAGTTTGGGGTGTGTTAGCCGTGCCCTGGGATAACACACACGAATTAAACGCCTGTGACTGATGTTCTTTCCTCATTTTTCTTATTGCAGAGCCTGAAGGCAAGTAAAGAGGCTGAAAGTGATAAAGCTCTTGTGAACGTGACGCTGGAGGCCGAAGGTATGATGGCGCCTCTTCTCCCCGTGTATAATATATTGGCAAGCCATCAGGAGACGACATGGTATAAATCCTCTGGGATTTGCAGGGGAATGTAGGAGGCTGGCATGGTGCTAACAAGCCTGGACTGAATTTGTGACAGCGGAGTCACGCTGCTTGGTCTTGGTCATCCTTGTTGTGTCAGTGACATTGGCTGTGCTCTTCCAATGTCCTTACAGGAATGAATAGAGATACAGGGGGCTTGGTTCTCACAGTGATGTTTCACAAATAGTTGTCGGGAAGCTGTTTTTAGGATGGCTGATGTATGCTGTGTTTTCATCTGGAAGCCTAACCTAGCCTGCAGCTCCTGACGGGTGCCCAGCCTTTCCTTGGACATGTCTGAGGCTCAGGTCTGGGCCCTCCCAGAGGAGTCAGGGGCAGGAGGTGAGGCTTTCCTCAGCCAGCACTTGGCTGAAGGAGTTGAGGACGGAAGTGAGCAGGGAAACGCTGGGAGCTGTCTTGTTAAGAGAGGGATGGACAGTGCGTTCTAGGTGGTGAATGTGTAGAGTCAAAGGAAGTGACTGTCAAAAGTAAGCTTTCCCTCCCCTAGACCGCAGGCACTGGTCCTGAGCTGACATACCCCAGCACAAAACTTCATTTCCTTGGGGACACAGATGGCTTTCCTTGGAGAGGAGCTGCTCTGTAGTGTCTGACCGAGGCAAGGTTATGTGGGAAGGGAACTTTGGAAGCATCTAGGGTAGTCCCTCACAGCAGGACTGACTTTCAATCTAGAGCAAGTTGCTCAGGGCTTGTCCAGTCTAGGTTTGAGTATCTCCCAGGATGGAGACCCCACAGCCTCTCTGGGCCTGTCCCAGGGCTGCAGAGCACTCAGGAGGAAAAATTTTTTTCCTTACGGCCAGTCAGGTTTTCCCTTGTTGCAGCTTGTTCCTGTTGTATTTTGCTCCTTTGCTGTGTGTCTCTACGAATAGCTTGCCATTTCCAAAATGAAATTATAAGGTGACTGTATCTCTTCAGGGTCCCAGGGTAGGCATGGGGCCTTAATCCCCCTTCTCTCCCAAAACTGAAGCAGGATTCAAGTGGTTTTTATACCTCTCTGCATCCACTACTAGGGCTCGCATTTCAGACTTTGTGGAGAGGAGTTTGTTTCTTTGTGTGTGCATGGAAATAGAGCAGCATTAATTTTCAAAACCAGTCTTTTAATTGTGTTCCATTTGCACTGTAAAAAAAGATGGGATTTCTTTTAGGAAACTGTTTGGGTGCTTTGAGCTGTGTTCCTGCAGCTGGTAAGTTTCTCTTCTCTTCTACAAATTTTTTAGGAACTCAAAGATTTATTCACTAAACTGGAGAATGTTGGAGAGGGAAGGGTGAGCTTTGAGGAGTTGCAGTTTGGCTTGTGGCCACATGACCACCTTTTTCCAAGGTACGTCAACATCTCTCAAGCAGCCAAGACTGTCAGCACTTCATGGGATGAGCTGAAAGGCAGAAGGATGTCTTGTAAAAAAGATCCTAGTTGATGGTCTTGATCTACAGTTCCTTGGACATGATTTGCATTAACTTTGGATAAGGAAACGTATGTAATTTCCAGTTCCCTAC
>NW_010510814.1:2831-22932 GCF_000687285.1 Phaethon lepturus
TGCTGTTTCTGCAATGTCCTGCAGGGAATCCAGACACAAATACACCCATCACACTTAGAAAGCTTTTCCCCTTTTTCTCCACAAAAAAGAAGGGTAAAAAATGTGTTCTACTGAGAACAATTCAGGCCAAGATGTTTCGTTTCACAAGGGGATGATTTAATAGACATCAGTTGGGCATCTGAGGGTGGTGCTTTGGGGAGAGTTTTCCACTTGTCAGTCAGGTTTTGGATATGGTCTGGACTTCATCCACTGCATGGTGACCAAAAGGTTCCCTTGGGAGCTGCCTGAATAGGTGCAAACCCTGTGCAGGTGACGTGAGATGGTAATACCGAACAACAGAGGGCTGTTGAGTCTCATCTTTTTATGGGGGGAAAGGGATGCATCTGCTAGCAGAGGGGAAAGATCACCCCAATTCATTGGCTTCACAAACGCTGACATCTCTCCACCATGTGACTCACATTTGTCTGTCATTTGCTTTTGAAGTAACTGCGCTTTAATGCACTAAGATAGAAGTGAATGAGCTGATCACCCTGACAGCTAGGACAGCTCCATCCAGGATCCTGAGCAAAACAGCTCAAAAAAAAAAAGAGAAGAAAAGAATTGTTTCAGATTCTATTTTGGCTTAAGATTTTGAGCTAACAGTTCTCTGAGGATAGGCTTCCTCCAAACTTGGTATGAAATTGGTGCTTTTGGAGATGTTACCAGTTCTGTATCAGCTTTCTGGGTTCTGCTTTTTGGTTTACCTTTGAAGCTGACCTCGACCCAATTTTAGCTTCTAGATCAAACAAAATGTTGTCTGCCAGTCCTCATATGACAGTTTTCACAAGACCATCTGATGCTGTATAAGTTTCCATGCTGGTCTTTCTGCATATACTCTGTTTTCATAGGTTAGTAGGGAGACTAAAGTGCATGATCTGTGCCTGTCATCCTGGTCCTTGTGTCTGCCTTCAGGATGTTCCCCTCCTGGAGGAACACAACTGCCTTGGCAGTTCAGGATGTTCCCCTCCTGGCAGCTTGGGGTTTTTAGAACGTTCTCCAATATTGATGGGGTCCCTGGAGTTCCCTTTCAATATCGAAAGTTTTTTTCAGTATCAGGTTTTTTCTGCCAATTTTACCCCACTGACTTACCTCTGCTGCTTTTTTCCTCAGCATCAGAGAGTGTGCAGGGAAGCAGTCTATTCTTCTGGCCAAGCTGTGTGGGCCCACATCTCTTCTCCAACATCGGCACTAGATTTGTGAAGCCTGAACTTGTCATTGCCATCTGAGCTCTGGAAGAACTTAGAGGAGATCCTCAAGATCTCTGGTGCTGCCTTGTCCAGTCGTGGTGGGTGAAGTGAGCAGCAAAACCCTTCAGCAAGCAGCCATCCAGGGTGGAAGAAGCACTTGTCGTCAGATTCTGGTGGCAGGATTTGGCCACCCCAGGACCCCCCCAGGGGAAAATCTGGGGTGGGTGTGATCTAGGCCTATCTGTGAGATGAAATGGGGGCAGATCTCTGAAAGACTGGAGGGTGGTCAGATAGTGTAACAACAGAAGCCCTGTTTGCAGTGCTAGAAGAGGGAGAAAGTGATTTCAGTTTGTGCTGGCCTTTCAGAGGCTGAGTAGCAGCACGGAGAAACAGGTGATCCCGGCAGAGCTGCCTGCAGCTTTGGACAACACACTCATGGTCCCCAGGAGCAGGCTTCAGCATGCAGCCATCACCTCCTATGGATACAAACTGCAGTGCCTCAGGTAAGGGTGCTGCTCCCTGTGAGGAGGGCCCTTCTGTGGGGTGCCTGAGATGTCTCTTAATGCAGTGCTCATCATACCTGCAGGATCCAGGTGAAGCAGATCGCCAAGGAGAGGGACAAGGCGAGGCTGGACTTGGAGAAAGTGGAGAGACGCTGCCTGCAGCTTGCCAGGGATTTGGAAGAGCAGTATATCGCTCTCGAGCACACACAGAGCAAGCTCAAGTAGGAGAGGTCCTTTTGGTGGGGCAGGGAAAATGGTTTTCCTGTGGGTGCCTGCAGCCTCTCCCTCCCATCCCAGTCTCTCTTTATGAATCTCCCACTTGTTTTGCCATTGTGTCAGTGGCAAAGTCCCTGAAGACCACCCCCCCATGGTCCCAGCATCACTCCAACCAAGCGCTCATCTCCTGCTTTGTGCCTGGTGAGCGGGGGCGTCTGGACCTCATGGCCATCTGAGAACATACTCCATGTGCCCCAACCATGTTGCTTTTTTTCCCCAGGGATGTTCAGGCAGAAATAGAGGCAAAAGAGTTGCTTTTGCAGCAAGCAGTCAATTACCAAGTGGAGCTGGAGGCTGATACAAAGTTCCTCCAGGGCAAAGAGGCCAGCCTGCAAGGGAGACTGAACCACACGTTGAAGGTAAGTAAAACTGCCCTGGATGAAACATCTTCACTTTTTCAGAGGAGGCGAAGCAGAGGTGGTGACAGAGGTGGATGGTTTGTGTTGCTCTTCCTGGGAAGGACAGAAGTTTTATGCAGAAAAATTATCAGCCACATCCATACTATTGAATTAAATACTTGTTCCCTTGCCATGATAATACTTGAATTAAAGAGCTTGTTCCCTTGCCATGACATTATTAAACCCCCGTGTTGTCTGTGGGGAATAGTTTGGCCCTTGGTAACAACTGAGCACCTGGTGGCTGAGGCTAAAATTTTGCCAGGGAGCATGCCAAAAGCAGAAACAATGGTGTATGCGTGCCTGGGATTTTCCCAGTGCTGTTCAGTGTAGAAGTACAAATGGAGATAACTCAGGACTTGCTGCCTTTTTTGGCTGTGAGGGAAACCGTAGTTTTGTGAAGCAGAGTTAGAGATGAGCCTGTGGGACTGTCTAGCTCTTATTCTGCAAAACCCACTCCTATGCCTGTCCTTTGGAGAGATGAGCCAAACCCCAGCCCACGTGGTGTCTATCAGCAGGGTGCTGTCCAAAGCAGGGTCTCCTGTGAGCTGTGCTGCATTTGGCATGCTGATGTGCCAGTTGTTTTACAGCTTCCTGCTGAGAACACATCCTGTGATGTGAGGACCCACAACATCAAGAGAATCTTCTCCCTTTTGTCTGCAGGAGAACACACAGCTGCAAAAAAAGGTCATGGAGCTATCTGAGAAACTGGTGGCCTCTGAGAAGCTGGTGTTGGAGCTGCAGAAAGAACTCAACTGCATTGTGAAGGACAAGGTAGCCTTTCTTTCTCTGTTGCAGTTAAATAGGAACTCATCAAAAGATTGACCCTTTTCTATGAAATCTTGCATATTTTGGGTCAGTTGTTATGGTCTCTCTCTCTTTGAACTCTCCTGCACATTAATGACAACCTGGAAAGAAAAAATACTGGCTTTTAATTTAGGCCTTTCAAGTTTGAAAAAAAAGGATGAGAAAAGTTTGCAGTTGTAGAAAATTATACAAATCTGCAGTCTTCAAGTAAGAACTTCAATAGAGTTTGGTTTCCAGAAAAGTAAAGCTTTCTTTTTCACAAGTATTGAAGTAAAGCGTTAGTTTTAGTGTCTTCCACTCCAGTGCCTGGTAAAATGGATCTGGGGAAAGAAATGAGTCTGTGATCTTGGTAGCCAGTTTGGAAAAGCTAGCCTGCCTGTAGTTTGGTGTCTCTCACAGATGAAGAAAAATGTTCTTCCTCCTCTTTCTGCATCTGACCCATCCCACAGGTGTCAGTAGGAACCCTCCCATTGCATCTATGGGTGTAGCACCGTGACTGCAGTGATTTAGTAGAGCTTTTGCCTCTCCATTTGGAGAGGTGGTAATTTCCTTGATGAGAAGTGTTTCCCTGTGCTTGTGCAGCTGGGCTGGGTGGAGCCCCACAGCACAGAGCTCCTGAACCAGAGCGAGCGCTTTGCAGAGATTGTCCTGGAGTACGAGCGGCAGTGCCAGGTACGGGTGGGCAGATCTCCAGCAATGCTGTCATGAAAATACAGCTCTCATTGGCACATTTATTGGGCATTTTGGCCTGGGGGAGAGGAATGACGTAGCCCTAATCAGAGTGCAGAGGGGGGAACCCTCTTGCCATGCTCAGTGTCCTTTGGCAGGAGACAGGACACAGCTGTGCCCCCAGTAAAGCAGCTTGTCTCCTTGCTCTTGCAGCCCTCTATGGGTTGGTTCCCTTGCTGGGATACTGGCAAGGAGAGTAGGGGTGGGTCGTAAATTCCTCCCTTTCTGTCACCTTGTAGCTGTGGGCCATTTTGTTTGGGAACCATGTAGTTCTGTGTATAAGGGCTTTTTTGCATTTCTTCTGGAAAGCTGTTCTCCTTCTTTAGAAAGCATGTTATCAGCTCCATTCTTCTATTTTTTTGTTTTTCCCTTCCTCCTTCTTGCCCCACTTTAACAATGCCTACATTGTTGCTGCTGGACTCTGCTAGAGAGTCAAGGTGAGCCTGTCCAGGTGCCTGGTGTGTGTGTGGTCCAGGCATTGGTGATATGTATGTGCTGTACCTCCTCCAGTGTGCTGTGCTCTTGCTCAGAGCTTTGGGATCTCTGGGATGTGAGCACGGCCTCTGTTTCCCTTCTCCTGTTTTTAAGTGACTTATGTATCTTGCATGTTGTGAATTGCTGGGTGCTCTGTGCGTTGGCTCCTGAGTCCTGTGCTTGTTGCATTGCCCATTTGTTTCCAAATGCTATGTGTGACTGGGGAATACCACTGAGTAGAGATGGTGGCTTATCAAATCCCCACAGCAGGGGCTGAAATCTGTATTTTCGTCAAAGCTGTTTCACGGATACAGCAAACAGCCCCTCTTGAAGTTGTAATTAAAGGCAAACATGCTGGAGCACTATCCAGCACAGCATTGCTCCAGGTGGCACCAGAGGGTTGAAGATGCTCAGTGCTGCAATTTTTCTTCCCATTGAGCAGCCACAGAGTTGTCCATGAGAATGCTGATGGATGGAGAGGTTCGGCCTTTAGGCTTCATCTGCCACTGTGAATGCACCCACTTGGGTTTATGCTTTACTCTTGTTGAATGCTGTCAGCTCCTCTCCTCCTCTGCTCTCCTGTTTAGAATGGAGATTAAACAAACTGTGTTTGCATTTGTCTAGATCTGTTCAATAATATTTATGAATTAATAAGCTTTATTAATACAAATTAATCTTTGGAAGTATCCTAGTTCATAGCCTTTTGCAGCCCATCAGTTTCCTGGATGGCAGCATATGGGATATAATTTGGTGTCTGCTCAAAGTGGACAGTCCAGAGGCAGGCAGGATGCCTTGTACGCTATTGCTTCCAGTATGGGATGGAGGGTGTGACATGAAACAAGCAATTGTCCAGCTTCAGAATCCCTCATGGAAGTTGCTCATTACACTGGTGTGGTGACTTATAGTATGGTGTTCAGCTGTGGGACTCCTTGCTGCAGGCTAATGTTGGCACTGAGACAGGATAAACTCCTGTGCTGGCCTCTGAGGGTGTGTCTGTGCTAAGCAGGCAGCAGGACCTGCCTCGTGCTCTGCTTCCCATGGGATAGGCACATTCTCACATCACTTTATTCCCTCTGCACCTAGAAATGTTCCCTTCCAGAGCCCTAGTGGGACCTGCTTCGCCATAAATCCTGCTGTCTGCATACAGTGGTGCTTGCTGACTAGCCCAGATGCCCACAGGAGTGTCTTGAGGATGTAAATGCAAACCTCTGGGCTGTGTGAGGGATCATACTGAGATCACTATGTTTCTTGCGTGTTAGTTGCTAGCAATGGTTTTGTTTTGGTCAAGAGGGGTCTCATGAGGTCTGACCCTCCGAGGTGTCTCTAGAAGCCTGTAGAATTGTGTGCTTTTGCATGCGGGGGTAATTGCTTGTGGCTCTTCATACTTTACAATGTCTAATGATGGTTCCTGTAATAGTGGTTGCAGTTATCTGGGCTTGTATTTCTTCTCTGGCTCTTCCAAAATCCCTCATCTCTGCCTATTTGGGACAGAAGAAAATCCCCCTGCCTTATTCTCTGTGTTGGTGAGGGGACTCTGCTCTTCATGGTGCAAGAGACCCTGAGGAACACATGGCTGCTGGGAACTGTGGGTACTTGGATCCCTGCAGCCCTGGGGAGCTTCGTAGCCACATCGTGACCAGTCTCTGCTTCAGGTGCTGTGGGACCAGAATGGAGTGCTGCGGAGGGAGCTGGAAAGGCTGCATCTCCAGCTACGGGAGAGCAGGGCTGAGAGAGGGCCGCCAACAGGAGGTAAAATGCAGGAGGGTTCGGTGTCTCTCCATCTTCTCAGCAAGAACAAGGTTCCTTCTGAATTGGAGTTTCCATGGGAGTGTGGGGCGGCTTGTTGTGCCTGAGCTGCTGCTCCCAGTTCTGGCACTGGGCAGCCATTGGAGGGAAGAAGGGGGTGGTGGGTGGTGAGGAGGAGGGAAAGGAGGCTCTTCCAACTTGAGAGCTGGTGGTGGTGACCTGTGGACTAGGCAGCTGGGAGTGAACAGGCAGATTTTCACTGTTGAGGATGTTGAGGAAACAACATAAATAATGTAAGAGGAAGTAGCCCCAAACTGCGGGTTGGGAGATTTGGGTTGAGCATTAGGAAGGAACTTCTGTCCCAGAGGGGTGATGCAGCCCTGGGACTGGTTGACAGATTGATTGCAAGGGTCTCCATCTTTTGGGGTTGTATGGACTTGACTCAATGAAACTGCAGCCATCCTGATCAGGACAGCCAGGCCTGTCCTGTCTTGTAGGCCTGTCCTCACAGGGCTCCTCTCTGCCAGTGTGCCGCCCTCCCAGCCCTCTGGTTCCCACTTCTGCATGCACAGAGACATCACTCTCAATGGAGCAGCTCCAAGAGCAGCTGTGTGACCTGAAGGTGCGGTTGGAAACCAAGGTGAGAGATGTGGGGGGAGATGTCCTGACATCTTGACATTTGCACAACTGCTTCCTAAGCACCCTGCTACAACATGGCTGATGGGGCATGTGCTCCAGGAGGGTGGCTGGAGAGTTCAGGCTGGGGAGCAGAGTGGTACCTTGTCTCTTGGCTGGCATTACTGCATGTGCTTCCCCAGCCCATCTTAACTGGTTTGGAGCCCTCAGTGGCTGGCAAAGGCTTTGTGGAAATCCCTGTCACCTTGCAAAATGTTTGTGTGGGTCTTGCTCCTTATGGGGAATCAGAGATTAAGTCTATTTAGTGTTGCTGTTGCACTAAAACCAGCAACAGGACCAGGAGGAGAAGCAGACAGGTGTCTCCTGAGGGCATGGGGGGGTATCAGAGCCCTGTCTCCCTGGGCTTGCAGCACACTTTTAACCTGCTTGTCCTAAGGTGACAGTGTGAGCCCAGCCCTTCCTTTAGACAGCAGTAAGTGCTCATGTGAACGGCCTCAGTTTCCACCTGCACTCCTCCTTTTGCTGCTGAACTAAGAGGTTGGGGGTGCTTGCTGCATTTCCATTGCAACCCAGCAAGAGTAAATGCTAAACAGCCACACAGGTGACAAACAGTTCAAGGAGCACAAAGCTGCTTGCAGATCTTCTACCTGCTTCACAGTCCTGCCTTTGTGCTCATCAAATCCTGGAGTTTCTAGCGTTTACAGAGGAGCCGTGAGGAGCAGCAGCGGATGATGCCCTGGCCTATCCCTTCTCCTCTGTGGGGTTCCTTGCAAACAAGGAGAAAGGGGAGAACTGTGAGACTGATTATTGCCCTAAGTTCAGTAGGGACCAGACTGCCTGAAGAGTGTCCCCTGTTGAGAGGGACCTGATCAGATAGATCAATCTGAGTCAGGGTTATTGCAAGAGAGGGAGGCTTTTGCAAGCATGGTGCTAATATCCAAATCCTGTCTCCTTCCAACAGATAAACTATTATGAGGAGGAAATCGAGTTAATGAGGAAAAAGTTTGAGAAAGAGAGGAAGGACAGTGAGGAAATCTTCAAGGATGAGATGCGCAAGATGGAAGACGAGAAAAGAGACCTGGAAGAAACAGTTGCAAAATATTGGGCTGTAATTGATAGCCTGAAAGAGCAAAAGTGTGTGTGGAGCCTGGAGCTGGAGGAGAGGTTTAAGATGAAGCAGGCCAGGGTGGGACAACAGCACACTGAAGACACATACCATCCAGGGCAGCATCTGGATCAGGAGGGAGAAGAGCTGAGGATGCAGTGCAGAGACAGAGCAAGGCTGAGGTCTGGCACCGTTCTCTTTCTGGGGCTAAGCGGGAGATTAGGGGTGTATCCCCTGCTCATACCAGAGTAGGTTGGGCTGATTTCTCATGGGGCTGGAAAGCTGCTTTAATTTGGACGAAAATCTGGGCAGTATTGCAGGGCTGCAGCTGTTTGAAGTGAGACATCTAAACTGCCCTTACAAGAGTAGTTTTATTTCAGGACTTTAAGTTTCCCTGCATGTTCTACAAGCTTGTGACAGAAGCAGTGCCCAGCAAAGATTGTATCTCAAAACAATGAGAGATATAAGAGAGCTTTCACCAATATTTTCTTATTACCTCTCTCTTTGTTGGTCCTTCATAACCTGCTGTCTTAAAAGCAGCAAAAAATGGCTTAAATTTCTCTATAAAGCTAAAACAGACTGGCTTGTGGGAGAATAAGGTTGTCACTAAATGGCTGTTCATCTTCCCTTCCTGTGCTTGTGGTGCCAGTTCTGCAACCTCCCCAAGGGCGGAGGAGACTGGAAAGGAACTGGACAGGAAACTGTTGCCTGTTCATGCCTGCCTCTCCTTGCTTCCCAGCACACTGGCCACCGCTGCCCCCAGACCTTCCCCCTGCCCTCTTCCTTGATGTGCCTTCCTTCACTGCCTCCTGTGAGGAGCAGAGTTCCCTTCAGCAATATGCAGGCAGAGGATTTTGCTAGGTCATTATCCCTGTTTTAGGGATGAGGAGCTGACATGGGGTAGGTGTGGGAGAAAGGAGGTGACTTGGGTGAAGCCTGTGGCAGACCAGGGGAACAAACCCAAGTAACAGGAATACAAAGCATTTGAGCTGTGTTACCACCATCTCTGGTGAATGGTAGAGGAACTGGCTGTAGTGGGGAGCTTTCAGAGTTACTGGAAAACATCTGATGGATGAGTCTTTGAGAAGTGCAAAATGGTGTGGGTACTTTCTGTAACATTTAAGTAATTGCCTTAACTTTGCAACCTAAAGAAAACTTTGCATTGCCTCTCCAGCAAAAGTACATTTTGAGGCTGAGCTTTTCAAACTGGGTTATCAAATCCAGGTCAGCAAAATGGGTTTTATCTTTAGGAAAGATGAAGAGGTTGGGCATAATCAAGAGCTGTCATGGAGTGAAATGCAAGTGTGAGGACAGCTTTGTTACAGCAACATTGATGTGAGCGGAGGTGATTTCCCAATGATAAATGCTCCAAGGGAGACCTTCAAGAGCAGCATATGCAGGGGGGGCAGCGATGGAAGTGGAAGGAAAAGGATGTGGTCTCTCTGTAGAAGAAGAGGCAGCTAAAGTTGGAAGAGAACATTAATGAGGAACAAGTCAAGATGTGTGAGATGCTGGCTGTTGAGAAGAAAAAGAGGAAAAAAGCACCAGGATGAAGTGGGAATAATGCTGAGATCATGGGGCTGAGGGCTCTGGTGTTGGAAAGGACAAGGTGTTTGGAGGGCTACCCTCTGCAGGGAAAAGAGCAGGTCCACAAGACTCATATGAGCAGGTAGATCAAAACCTCCTGTTGCAACCTCAGCACTGAAGGAACAGAGAAGAAATGAAAAATTGTGTGATGGATGGACCAGTGCAGACATATTGTCTGCAGTGAATGACCTGCTCAATCTAGAAGCTGAAAAGCATTTGTTAAGGAGGAATGAAATCTTGATAGACAAGGGGATGTGCTTGGAAAGGAGGCAGAGAAAGAGCAAAGTTAAATGGTTTGCCTTCACACAGCAAAACCAGCAGCATGTTAGGACATAGACATACTTCATCTGGAGGGCAAGAAGAGGAAAAAAAAGCCCTGGAAGACAAAGTGGCACAGCAGCATAGGAGGAAACATGACATTCAGGCTGTCAAAATGGAACTGAAGAGGGAAAGGAACAGGGTGAAACTGGAGCTGGTGCAGCTGAAAGATGTTGTGCACTGGCTGGAAAATTAACCCAGAGCTCAAGAGAGTGTCAGGTTTGAGTGCAAAGGCAGTTTGCAGAACTAACACAGTACTGCTGCTGCAAAAAAAGCAGATGCCTTGTGAAACACAATGCTAATTAACAACATGGTGATCCAAGACACACTAACAGCAGCTACGTTCTGTCTTGCTGTTCCCTGTATGCCTTTTATTAACTGTGGGAGTGTGGTCAGAGAGCTGGGATGTACTCATGTGTCTGTGGCTGACTATGCACTGGTCTCCTCTGCTTTGTACAGCTGTATGTGGGTGTTGGAGATGCCACAGGAAGCACAGCTTGTGTATCGTGGTGTAAAACTGACTCAGAAAGCAGCTGCTGTAAGGAGTGTCCTGCCAAGCAGGGGGAGCAAATACCACACAGGCCATGTACTAGTCCTTGTGCTTGCTTGGAGAAGAGAGGAAGAGCTTCCCTACTCAGCTCCTGTGCCTCCCATATTCAGTGACACAAACTGCAATGCTGTCCTCCCAGCCAGGATGGACAGTCCATTCTTCTGTGCTCTCCCTTGAGGAATTTGGGTCCTGTATGGACCTGGGGTTTAGCAGTAGTTATTGGATGGGACTGTTTAACACAGGACTGAGCTTCCTTCCCACAAGTGCCAGTATTCATGGCCTCATGGGAGACTGGGAGTACCAGTAGGAGTGGAAGGATAATGAGTCAGAGAGGCTACCTTGGATTTGGGGTCATAGGTGTTGTGTGCAGCACTGTAAAATCACAGAGGCCTTACAAGCAAGCTGAATTCTCCAGACATGGCAGTTGAGGGGTTGGGCTCACCACCTGGTTATCCTGTAATGAAGTCTTGGTGTGTCTTGATGAGCCAAATCACTTTGTTTCCACTCCTTGGAAGGCCTGCAAAATAATTTCAGCCAGCTGGAAGCCATACAAATTCAGGGTCTGATGCTATTTGACCTTATTCCCTTTTATTTCCCTTCCCTCGAAGACCTGCTCCTTCTCTACCAATGTCTCTTGATTGTCCCCACATGTTTTGCATGAGTTACTGGATGGTTGTTTCTCAGATTTCTTTAGGTCTTGATGACCTTGCAAACCAAACGGGAATAAAGCAGGGAGTCAGCATAGGATGCCAAGAACAAACTGGGCTTTTGCATGGTTTTCTCACTCTGCTGCCTCTCCCAGCAGGGGAGAGCTGTGCCAGCTGCTGGAGGAGAACAGCTTGCTGAAAAGTCAACTTGTGAGGCTCCAGCAAGAGCTGAGGTAAGCAAAGAAGGGCAGCAAACATGACGAGTAAGAGAGGAGCCAGCTCTCCTCCAGTGGGAGGCTGGCAAATGGGCGGATAGCTAATGCTTATAAAAGGAACAGCCACTCAAGTGCATCTACCACATTTCAGCTGGCTCAACCTACTTTTTGTTTTCTCATTTCTGAGCAAGTCAGCACTCTCACACCCTTTGCTCCATGCAAAAGCAGCCAGTGCTGGGATGGGCTTGGCCAGCCAAAGGCTTGGGCAGGCCAGAACACAGGGTCCAGAGCCAGGTTTGGGGAGGCTGTGGGGATGGATATGCTGAGGGAGAAAAGGATGGGCTTTTTTGCTACACAAACCTTTTTGGCCAGTGGCCTGCTGCTGCCTTAGGAAGCTTGGGATAGGTACTGGAGTCACCCACTGAGCCATAAATCCAAGGGGAGACAGGTTTCTGGTGTGGATGATCCCAAGAGTCTGCTAAGCTGGCTCCCCAGTGTTCTTCATCCCCTGATTTTTAGGCCTCTGGCAGTGTTGCGGGACTTTGGATGTTCCCAGCTGTCTGTGTTGAGCTGGGCTGAGTCACCTGTTGAGGCAGAAACACCTCACCCACTCCTGAATCGATTCAGGACCATATCAGTTTTGGCCTGGCTTTGCTTCCTGTTGCAGGCCAAAACCAGATGTGTGGCTCCCTGAAGCAGGCCCCTTCTCTGGGGGGCCATGGTTTGCTGCTCTCTGGCCTGAAGCTAATCATATCCCTCTCCCCGACAGGAAACACGTGCATGAGTTTGGCAGAGAGAAGGTGGAGGAGCTGGCTGAAGTAGCGAAGTTAACAGCATTGGTAAGAAGCTGTTAACATTAACTGACAGGCTCTTGTCTGAAGGATTTAGGAGGACAAAAACTGCACGTGCTTATAGAGGAGAACAGGAATATTTGTTTCAAACATTCAAACCCAGTTTTGCGTTGAAGAAACAGGTTAATTTTATAGCTTGTCAAGTAGGGAAAATTTGTGTGACAAATGCCAGTGAAGGTCTTACAGAAGGGAAGGCGTTACTACAAAGTCTCTAATGAGGTTGACTTTACCTACTTGCATGCTTTCTCCCAGAGATTCTACTCACTCCCAGTCTCAAACCGACATGCTCACGAGCCTTTAGACATGTGTTGCACAGAAGACCTGGCCAGGATTGCTTGTGTGCAACATGGATGAGGGTTACAGGCTGTTAGTTTCTAACCCTCTTCCTGGGCTTCCTCATGACCGGGAACCACAACCTGTTTTTTGGACATGTCTTTTGTATTCTTTTGGGGCCATCAGCTGCAGCAGGATGGCCTTTGCTGGCCCTTGCTGGCTTCAGCTTCCGTTAACCTTCAGCCACAAACCTGCTGCCCATTGTCTGCTTTTCCTCCTTTGAAGGAAAGCTGTGTTGGTTGCGCATTTTCCTGGGAAGCTAGCAGAGGAATGGGATGTGGGGTGTATTTCTGCCCTGCTGTTAGATGCAGGCTTTCTGCTGACATGTTATCTGTGTTGTGGTTTGGTCAGAGCATGGGCCAGAAACTGCACCTTGCTCAGCGTTAGTGCTGGGAATGGTGTCCTAGGAGCAATGTCTGGGGGATGGTGCCCTTTAGTGTTGATGCAGGCTGTTCTTGTAGCCCTTCTGCTCTTTTGTCTGGTACTTTCACATGTGCACACAGACATGTTCCCATTCATACTGCATTCTTACTAATCTTAATATTTCTGTACAGTTGCCCCCCCATCTTTCCCCAGTGACCTCCTCCAGGGCTATCATCTGTGTGGGTTTTCTTACCTGGGAATGCTGTGCTTAAACTTGGCTGCTGGGCTTTGGTCAGGCTGGGAAATGAGGGCACTTGCCCTGAGTGCCTGCAAGGCCCTGCAGTGACAGTGGTGTTCCTGGGTGGGAACCCAGAGGGGAAAATGTGGGACAGGTTAAGTCTCTCTTCCGACCCCAAGCCTCTGTGCATGAATTGTTTTTTTTTCTCAACCTTTTCCAGAGTGAGAAGAGCAAGGGAGAGGTCTCCCACCTAAATGTCAAGATGCGTCAGCGGGGCCGTGAACTCACTGAGCATGAGGCTGGCCATGGTGCTGGCCCTGGCACTGTCCAGCTGTGGAGCCAGAAGCTTGTGGAGGCTGAGTGGCTACAAGGAGCGGAGACAGCCATAAAGCTGGAGCACCATCAGCTGCATGCAGCATGTTGGATGGAGATGGAGTTGCTCCAAGAGCAGCTCAAAGCCTTGCAGGAGAAGGTGGGTGTCATTCAGTTGGTGGCAGGCTGCTGAGTGGTCCCTGTGATGTTGGTATTGCCCTGCTTGGAGCTGTATTGGAACCTTCCCCAGGCAGAAAAGACTGTCCTCTTCCTCTTTGTGGGAGACAAAGGACTTGCCCTCCCACTCAGATATGTCTGAAGCCAGTTCAGGTGCAGCTTGGGACAGGTCCTTGCTTGCAGCTGCCCTTGCGGTATCCCCTCTGTCCTTGTCCTGTGCAGGCTGGCTGGGCAGAGGAGATAGATTGAAGCTGAGTGGAGGTGGCTCACACTGGAGTGCCAGGAGCTGTGGTTCCCTATGGCTCAGCTGACAGAGGAGCTAGAGGAGTAGCAGGATCAGGTAGGGGCTAGGCAGGCCATGACTGAGGGGAAGGAGACGAGGTCATCAGAGCAGGGGAACAAGGAGCACTAGGACAGAGGAAAGCTGATGTGAGAAACCTCCAAATGTGTTAATATCCCTCTCCTGTCTTCTATCCTGGGGACAGGCTCAGGGATTGGCTTTCCAGAGTACAGCTTGTTCATGCCAGCCACCCCTAGGTAGCCCTAGGGCAAAGCTCAGCCAGGCCTGCGTGCCAGTATCAGGTTTGCCCTTTGCTGGTGGCAGGAAGCACAGGACATGTAGTACAGGCGGGAATTGAAGCCCAGCTTGCCTGTGATGTAGCTAGAAACAAACCCAGGTGAGCAGCCCCCTCTGCTTCCTGCCGTTGTGGCCCTTGGTGCTAGGACTCCCTACCAGAGGGTCTCTCCAGCAACTCCTGCTCCTCACTGCTCAGCAAGGGAAACATCTCTCAGCAATGGGTCTCTCTTTCCCCTCCTGCAGCTCTCAGTGCTCTCTATCCCTGGCTCTGTAAGGTGCCCAGCAAGCACCACTCCCATGATCCTGCTGCTCTGCTGTGGCCATGCTGGTGTGAGAGCTGAGGCAGGGGCTGAGGGTGCTTCTTAACCTCTCCCCTCACCTGCAGCACACCCTGGGCCTGTCCCATTGCTGGCACAAAGCTGTAACCAGCTATTGGCCTTTCTGTTACAGCTGTTGGAAGCCAAAGCAAGCCTGAGCCTGGCCCGGACTCGGCATGCTCTGCAGTTGCAGCAGGCCAAGGCCCAGATGAACAACATGGTGCCAAAGAAACAGTTTGAGCAGCTGAAAACCAGCTTGAAAGAGGAACAGTGCAAGGCTCAGCAGCTCCAGGAAAACCTCCACCTGCAGGCTGAGCAGACAGGCAGGCAGCTGGTCAGGACCCAGGTAAGCAAGGAATTGCGGGAACTCAGTCAAGGGTACTGGGGATGCAGCACTGCTAGCCTGGAAGGCAGCTGTGGTCAAAGCCACCAGAGGCTTGCGTGTAAGATACTGTGTATCAAAGGCTCACATGGAAAATACACTTCAAATTCAGCTGCAATTTTCATTCCTTATGAACCCAGTCACTGCCCTGCACTCAAACAGGAGCCCTCCCCACTCGAATCTACCTGCCCTAGACCAGATACCTTGTGCCTAGAGGAGCAGGAGTTTTCCAGGGAGACACTCTGTGTTGGCTCAGACTGGGAAAAGAAGGTTTGAGCCATCTGCATGGAGATGTAGCCTGCACAGAGCAAGATGGTTTTATTTCTAGGGCACTGGGCAACAAGGTGTTGGCTTTTTGTGAGTTTGTCCTTTGTTTCAGGACGCTGTGATTCAGTTGAATCTGGGCAAAGATGGGGCAAATTATAACATAAGGAATTAAAAGGAGGAGACACAAAAACTGCATCCAAGGATAACTCTCCCAAGGCTTTTCTGGACATGGCTGAGGGAGCCCATTAGCTTGTTTTTATAGAAAACATTTCTGGGAAATCTGTGCCGTATCTTAAAACCAGTTGGTGCTGACGTAGGGAAGGTTGTACTGCCCTAGACACTTGTCCCACCGCTCTTTGCATGCTGCATCACCTCTGCTGATCCCCCCTATGCTCTCCTTCATGGAGTGTGAAGGTCTCTGAGCAGGGCCCTAGGGAAATGTATGGTCTAGGGTTGCCATGGGCAAGGTGAGTGCTGGAACAACCCAACGTTAGGCTTTGTTGCCTTCCAGGAGGAACACAAGCATCTACTGCAGGCAGCTATGGAGCAGGCAGAGGGGCTGGAACACAGTCTGAGGAGTGCTGAAGCTGTGCTGGCAGAGAGGGCGGCTCAGCTCAAAGATGCCGAGGTGAGTGCAAGAGGGGTTACTGCTGAATGTCCCTGCCTGGCTGGGACTCCTGCATGGGGATGCTGAACCTTAAGCCCCTTGTCTATGCTGTAGGCCCAACTCTCCAGGAACAAACTGCTGATTGAGGACCTCTGTGAGGAGAAGAGAGGGTTTGCAATGGCCCTGCAGGCTGCTGAGCTGAAGCAGAAGAGCACTGAGGAAAAGAACCAACTGTTGGAGGAGCAAGCTGTGGCTCTGAAGCAGCTCATCGGAAAAATCACACCGGCATCTCTGAGTGGGTGATGGGGCACCTGCTGTGGCAGCCCTGCCCCTGGTCTTGGCTGGGGTTTGTCAGGTGCAAGAGGGGAGGTATGGCTGGGTTGGGAAATCAGCCTTATCCTCCCCGGTCTTGCCAGGATTTTCCTGGGTAGAAGGTAGAAAATGGAGAAACCAGACTGAGTCCTTGAAGGAAATTGTTCCTATGGATAGCTGAATTTTCCTACTGAAAGCACCAGCTTTGGTGCCTTTCTCAGTGGCAGAGCATGCTGTTCTATGTCAGGTCTGTCTCAGGGCAGCCATCTTACAGGACCTGCCCGCACTCTGGCAGCGTGTTTCGTGGTGGTGTGGATGCTCCCTGTCTGTTGGGGCCATCCTGTTATGGCTGGAAAGCCAGAGCCGGAGAGCTTGCAAGAGGTAGCTGGAGGCTGTGACTGAGGAGGCCTCCTTGGTCTAGTTGTGCTTTTTCTGCCCTGGCGGATAACAGCTGAGATTCCTCTTTCTTTGCCTTGGGGGCAGCCCTGATTACAAGGGCCATGAGGGAAGCTGGGCTATTACAAGGAGGAAAGCCCCAGAGGGTGTGAGCTAGCTCAGGGAGCTAACTTGGCTGGGCCTGGGACAATGCAGCAACACCCCAGGCATTTATCCTGTTCCTATATTCTTCCCCATTTGCTTTTTGGCTCCTGTCAGACATGGGGGCTAGGCAAACCTCTAGTCTTACCTAGGGCTTATGTTTTTGGAAATGTTCTCTCTCAGCCACTACTCCAAGAATGAGCAGCTCCATTAGGAAAAACAAGACGGGGAGCAGCTCTTCGGCCTCACTGTGGTTTTGTGCTAACTGGAATCCTTAAAACCCTCTGCTCCCTTTCCCACCCCTACTCCACAAATAGCCCTGCCAGACCAGAGCTTGGGGGAAGGAGACTCTTCATAGAGGGACAGAGGCACAGCCCAAGCATGCTGGGAGAAAACTTGGCCAGCCCCATGACCCAGACTGCACTGCTCATTCACTCAGCCCCTTAAGAAACAACATTTATAAGCCTCTCATGGGACACAAGGCTTCATGTCTAATCCTAGAAACAAGATCATACAGCCTCATCCAACACTTGGAGGAGCAGCCTCCACTGAGACACCTAAATAACCAGTTGAGCATCACCCTGCAGGGTCAAGAGGGGTTGGGTCAGAAAGCCAGGTCAGTGTTGAACAAACACAGTGTTAACTCCTGAAAAACACTAAATTGAAGGCTGAAGCAGTTCTTTATTTTGCAACTATGGAGCTCTCCTGGCTTCCAGAGCCCAGCTGGTTGGTCTCTTACTCCCACATGCACAGTGTGAACAAAGAACTGCTCCAAACAAAAATGCATTTGCAAAACCTGCTTGTAGCTGTGGGGCTTGGATAACACCCCCTCCCCACCCCCCTCCAATGCTACCCCCAAGATGCTGGATTCCCAGGATTGCTACATTACCAGTATGCACCCTTTGGTCATGAAGAGCTGGCCAATGTGGTTTGCATACTTCATAAACTCAAGGCTGATCTTCATGTCAGGTATTACAAAGGAGTGGCAGGGTGCCCACGGCAGAAGTCCTGCACACACCAGAGTTCAGTCCCCAGTGTGGGCAGGCCACCAAGCAAGGGTTGTCCCTCCTGTCCTGCACGCTTACGACAGAATGTGCTCGAGGACTCCTTGTCTGATTAACTGCTCGCATTTCCAGCGGGGTAAAAAGTGCTGCACAGAAACACAGACAAACTTTCCTTGAAACCCAGGCAGACTGGATTTGTTGCTGCACACAGCCAGCTCTGTTGTGCTTGTATGCCTACTACATTGTACCAGATCAGGCAGAGCTGAACTGCAGTCCTGGGCCATGCAGACAGCTTGCAGCATGTGCAAGGAGCTGTGTGTACAGGAATTGTGACATGCTGCGAAGCTGGGGATAAGCAGGGGCATGTCGTGGGAGTGAAAGGGAAGGAAGAGAATGGACCACACTCTCTTGTCATGGGTACCTGGCTGTTCTTCTTCAACAGTATGGTGGTACCATCATCAATCTCAAATTCTCCATAGTCTCTTAAACACCGCACCTGCAAAGCAGAAATGCAGCTCTCAGATCTCCCATAGAAAACACTAGACCACTGCTGACTTACAACACGTGCCCCAGAACTTTAAGTATGGACATATTCCTACCCGCCTGTTGGAGCCTCAATATAGAGCAGACCTGGAAACACAGAACTGGACTGTTCCCACAGTCTGTAGACTCAACCTGATGTTCTCTTCCTGCCTCTGCCTGGAGCAAGAAGCACCAGTGAGCAGGCCAGACCAGCCCTCCACAGAGACTAGAGGAAGAGCAGCACGAGATGGGGTCTGGGGAACAATGGCAGCATTTCCAGGACCTCCCCACAGACATACCAGAAAATGCCAATCTGTTAACAGTGAAACTGTCTTTATGGAGCAGGTTCATTGTCACTACATGTTCTTTTGAAGAGAACATCAGAACGGAGCGCTTCAGCTACTGACTCTGACTTCTCACATGCTGTTGCTTTGTTGTATCAATTCTGTACAATGAGTTATAGCCTTATCTATCAGAGTCCACTTAAAATAACAACAAAGAAAACTAGTTAACAATCCTTAACAAGGAACAAGGTTTCTAGTTGATTTTCTGCAAAATCCTGCAAAAACTCACTGAGATTCAGACCACTCACCCCACCACACCAATTCCCTGTGGACTAGAAATGCCATCTTTCAGCATACTTTGAGCCCTCAGTGGAAGAGGGAGTAAAACGCTGGCAGGCAGAGCATAAAGAGTAAAATGTAGAAGCTTGTGGAAGCTTTGGTGCTCTCGAAGGCTTTGCTCAATGACCTTCTGACTTGG
The DNA here is from genome assembly GCF_000687285.1 of Phaethon lepturus. Taxonomy (NCBI): domain Eukaryota; kingdom Metazoa; phylum Chordata; class Aves; order Phaethontiformes; family Phaethontidae; genus Phaethon; species Phaethon lepturus. The sequence continues at coordinate 21,607 of NW_010510814.1, forward strand.
GATGAGGGTGAAATTCTCTAAAAAAAGAAGGATGGTTGGGCAAAATGTTTGTTCACAGACAGAAACCGCTGATCTTGCACTTACTTCAATGTACAGGCTTTTAGGAGGTTTTATGTCCTGTGTAAGGTCCAGGCCCTCCTCTCCTCCTACTGACCTCATGTAGGTAGCCAGAGACTTTTTGTACCGATTGAACCACTCCACCTGCGGATATTAACAGCAGTCCCTCAGGCAAAGCTGAACAGCTACTGCTGGAAGACAGATCCCTGGTGGGTGAGATCTAGTTTATTTGTGCTGTCAGACCACTGTTCCCAAGTGTGTTCATGCCAGCCAAAGGTGAACGCAAGCTCTTCTAAAGGGAAAAACTGCCCCAGAGGTAGAGTAATCTGGATTCGGTGTAGGACACATGCTGCTAAATGTCAGCAGCTCTGTACGTTGGTCTAGAGATAGCATTTGAGAGCAGCACGTGAAGGCGTAGTTCTGCTGGCTATGAGTCTGATCTAATGATGACCATCTGATTCTTATAAGTGCCAAGCATCACCTGCACTCAGTACCCATTTGGGACTGTACCCATACACAATGAATAAACAAATCAGTATTGACAGAAAGGCAACTTAAGTGTCATGTTTATAGTGGGGGAAGTATTTTGGCTCTACTAAATAGATAATCTATAGGAGAAATAAGGGGAAAGAGCTTAAGAGAAAGCTCACTCACTTCTTCAGCTGACATGTGAAACTGGACGGTGTTTGGCAGGACGCTGCCATACTCCCACCTGAGTGCTCGGATCCGCAGCAACCGGTCATACCTGGGGTAAGAAACAAGGGGCAAACCCAGCATCTTTGCTGAGGTGAGTGCTGGCAATACCCCCTGGCAACACTGATGTCCCAGACAGCCCTCAAAGCAGAGAGCAAAAACTTGGGTCATTCTGCCCACCTTCCTTTAAAGGATGCGACTTTTGGCCTATCCACTCATTAAAACTTGAAAAGAGCAGGAGGAAACGGGGTCTCCTCTTTGTGCTGGCATTTGGCGGTACCCGTATGAACGCAGAGACAGCCCCGCGGCCGCCCTGCCAACCGCACCGCGCAGAGGAACGTCTCGCCTAGTCCGGGCGTCCCAGCACGCAGCGCGTGAGGACCCTGTCTTTCGGGGGCAGCGCCCCTGCGCCGGCGAACTGACACTCCGTGCCCCGAGAGGCCCGTGCCCCCGTGCACTCACAGGTAGGCCAGGATGCAGCGCTGGTTTCGGAGCAGGCAGCAGTGCCGAAACCGGATGAGGAAAATCAGGTCCGTCCGTCCCGACTTCGCCTCGGACCTGGAGGGGAAGGAGCCG
>NW_010510815.1:0-2320 GCF_000687285.1 Phaethon lepturus
TTTTTTTTTTTTTTTCTTCTTTCACTTTTCATTTGGATGCTGAGCACTCTCAGCCAGGTTATTGAGCTAGTTTGTGACCAGAAATCAATCCAGGCTGAAAAAATGTAGGTGTACCTGTTTACATTATAAACCACAAATGTTTGCATCCTGCAACAAACACCTGGGAAGTGTCCCGACCAGACATTACAAAGGTGTTAACTACCCCATGTTAACCGGTAATCAATTTGGGGCTAAAAACTCAAGTGTGGACCTTTCCTCTGAGACTGCCGTTTATAACGGGGCTTTCATTTAGATCCTGACCTAGAAGCGTAATTAAGCCGTGGCACATTCTTGACTTTCAAACAAACTTCTGGGAGCTCGCCAGCGCGGAGCACAGACCCAGGTTTTACCGGGGTGGCAATGGGGCGGCGATGTACCACCTCGTTCATGAACTGTTGTTGACAGTGAAAATGCCTGCCCGGTAGAAATTGTGTATTATACAGACAGTCCTTTAAGGCTGTGCTAATAAACACATGAAAGGATTTGAGGGAACTCCATGAAAATACTGGTCTATTGAAATCCTTCTTAATGCCACCAGTTGGGGAGAAGGTGTATTATTCGGGGCTGGAATTTCTAATAATTAACGTGCGTCTTTCGTAATTAAGATGCTGCTTTTCATTTTCGCAGTCCAAGTTTGCTCCGGTTTCTCCATCAATACTGGACTGTGTCAGGAAACCATAGCCATGACCTGCTGGAGCTGCTTTGGTGGAGCCGGGGCTTGGGTTTTCCAAGCACATGCGGAGGAAGGGCAGTAGATGGTGCTGTTATTCTCTTTTTTGAGGGCAGAGATGCCGGGCTGAAGGCAGAGGCACAACTACGGCTTTACACAAGGCGTTACCAGTCCCCAGTGCCCCCAAATCATAAATCAGGCTCCTTCAACTCGTGGGATTTGGCCTTCAGAAAATCTTCAGATTAAATCAAAAGGCGCCCTTTTCTACAGCTTGTGCATTTTGATCTTTCAGAGGAGATTTGGAGGTCACATTTTCAAGCTTTTTGTCGCAGTCATGTCATTTGAAATCTATCTTCCCTTTTTTTTTTTTTCCCCCCTTTGTAATAATGCAAAGTGGAATCCTCTAATCATTTCAGGAGCCAGCAAGATTTAGGGGAACTAAATTAAATTAAGGAGAAACACCAGGATTGTGAAACTTGGCAGTAGTACAGAAGCTGGTTTCAAAACAGACTGGACTTTAAGTTTGTTGGCAAATCAAATCAAATGCATCTGACCCTGAGTGACTTGGTACGGGTCCGTGACCACAGAGCTTCCTACCCTGTGGGTCACCGAGGCGCGTGCTTGAGGGATGACCCTCCTGGCCTGCATCGGTCTGGATACCCGATTTCCTGAACAGCAGCAAATGCTGTATCAGGATGACATTTATCCGCTAATTTTTTTAAATGACCTGAGTATTTACGAGGCGTGATTCTTCTCAGTGGCACTGGAGAGGGCAGAACTGAGCCCCCGTTGGATTTCACTTTTATTTGTCTCTTCTGCAATGACAGTCTAAGTCCAGCCTTTAGCAAACATTTCTTAACCAGGCAGCAATGATTGTGCGGGTTGGACAACGCGGTGTCGGTGAAGGTGGCCGATATGTGAAAGCCGGCAGGGGATGTGGCAGCTCTCCCTGCCCTTAACCTCCTCCTGCCTCGGGGTGGGCTTGGCCAATGCCCCCAGCTCCCTCCCCGCGACTCGCGGCCCCTCTCGTGGCGTTTTCTCCGGCAGCAGCTGATGGTGCTAAAAATAGTCTTGAACAGGGTAGTGGTGGTTCAGCTTTGGACTTTCCAGAAGTTTACGGGTATTCTGGCCTCGTGACTCCAGTTTAGGCCACCTGATGCTCAGCACGTAACTTTGCTCCGATTTCCCCGTTCGGTGGGGAACGATCCGAGATAACGTGTGGATAACAATCAGCGGACTGAACACGGCTCACTTTCTTATTTTAGGATTGCTGCAGACATGGTCATTAATGGCTCTAAGAAATACAATAGGCAGGGCCTGGTCCTTCCCTGCTGCATGTCCCCTCTCCAGAAGAGCTGCTGCCAAATCCTGCCCGTGGTGGAAAAGCGAAGCTGTTCCTGTATAAAACCCCACTGTAGGTCTGAGGGGGCAGCGGTGGTTTGGCGCTGGGCTGTGCATCAAAATGAGCGTGCAACCACGCACGCGTTGGACATCAAACTGCTCCGCAAGAGCGTTCTTGTTTGCAGCACGTCGGGAAGACCAGGAGAGATTCTCTACGCTCGCCAGCAGAGCAGCCCGGCGCGCCGGGGCCGCATCCTGCGCGGCCGAGGA
>NW_010510816.1:0-2765 GCF_000687285.1 Phaethon lepturus
AGGTCCTTTCCCACCTTAGTGATTCTGTGATATTCTGGTGCATGACAGCCCACTGGCCTGGGAAAGCATGGGTGTTAATGTACAGGTTAACATAGCAGGTTCTGACCTTTTGGGGACCTACGGCTTTCCGTATGGCTTTTGCCTTTTCATGTGCAAGATGTTACACTCTTCTGTGAATTTGGAAGGGTTTGATGGCTATGATGTATGGAGACTGCTGGGAACTAACAAGCTGTTGCATGGTTGCCTTCCAGTCGGAAAGGATGGAGCTATATTTATGTTCAAGAAAAGAGCCATACCCATGACTAACATTGTTAGTCAAAACAGTTTTTGTAGAGTTGACTTTATTTTTTATAACTGATATTGCTTATTGTAACTAACTACCATTGAAATTATATTTTAGCTGAAGCTTTTAAGACTAGATCAGGAATTTGAAAGGGGATACACTGTTCTATGCTACAACAGTGCCTGGTGATGCATGAGAACATTAGTCAGATGGAAAGCAGTGCAGGATGTTTGAAGTAACAATACGATCCTGCTGATCTTACACTAATTTTCTTACCTCTGTGAATGGCTGAGTCCATAAAATTTTGACTCAAAGCATTTTATGCATTCAAAGTGCCAAATCCAGTTTTCTCCCTCATCTGAAAAAAATCCCTCCCAGTTTTGCACTTGAATGAGGTACAGAGAAATCTTCAGAGGGTTAGTTCTCCTTCCTACTGCCAGAAAACACAGTTCGCCTGGGCCAGAGATACAACTCACTATAACCATTTGCAAGATTGCCCCTGACTTTAATAAGCCTTGGACCAAGCCCATGATAGACTCATTGCATTCACAGATTTGAGCCAAAAAAAAAAAAAGAAAACAAGGCAGCTCTATCTTTTTTCCATGGCTTTTGTTTACATTTTCTTGAAAGAGTATTTTGACCGTGACTAAAATACAGTAATGCATTTTTTGAATGAGCCAGGAAGAAACAAAACTTCCTCTTGTTACATCTTTAATCGTATACAATCTCTCTTTTACGTTAGTCCTGTTTGCATCCAAAAAGAGTTTTAAAAATGTGTGTAGATGATATGGTAGAAAAGAGTTATTTGTCTCTCAAAAATGTACCCAAACTTTCAAGCTGATCAGCTGCACATGGATGGTTTCTTATTTGTTTAATTCAAACTGTGTTTTAACCCTTGCCAAATAATGTTAATTTCCTTTCTTGAGAAAATACTCTTTTCATCTTGCTTTATGGTACTAAGAATCAATCAATAAGTTACACGTTTAGAGGATGTGGGAAAATTCATTTGAGGAGCTTTAAACTTCTTATCTCAGAGTCTGCTTACTTTGTGTCTGCCAGAGATATGATTCACCTCCTGTACCTCTAGCATCTGAAGTGGTCCCCAAAGGTCCAACACATAACAAGACATTCTTCTCAGTTGCTGGTTTGAAGTAAAAGGATGGAAGTATTTCCAGAACTTGTATACTCATACATGTATATAAAATGTACACCACTGTGTACACAGGGACCTAGGTATAAGTAGGTATGTGAATAAAAACCAACCTTGTCTATGAAAAAATGTAAAGCAATCTCAAAATTGTCAGTTTTATTCATTCTGTGATTGTAGAGTTGAAATTAGCTTTTATTAAGGAAAGAGACCGGCCTTTACTGGAAAGAAATTGCTTCCATAAATACCACTTCCTTGAGACGTCTGTACCTGGGGTTGCACACAGTAGAGCCTGCTACAGCTATCGGGTTCTGCAGCTGCCTTTGGGGCTACGAAGTTAGTGTTAGCCACATCACAAGGAAAGTATCATAAAGAATTACACACAAAAGATACGATGATGTCATTTTTGCACAGCTACGTTGATTTACATATAATATCCCACCAATCTGGCATACTCATTTTACTTTTGCCTCTCTTCAGTAACTCACAGAGTTCAATAGCAGAAAAGTAGTCTCCTTAGGATTGTTTTTGCTTTTTTTCTGTTCTGTTTGTTTTCCGCTTCCAGAATAAATTGGCCAGGAGTGGTGAAGTTGTCTGTAACCTCATTTGAAATGTGTAATTTATCTAGGATGATATGCTGGTGCACAATCTTTCTGTGTATGACTGTGAAAAATTGCCGACTGAGCTGTTGGCAGACGGAATATCAAACCCCGCTCAGCCCTGTGTGTATGGAAGAGTTTAAGAAGGTAATTGACACTTTGGGCCTCTATTTGCCAAAGAAAGAGATAATGACGTTCTCCAAGGAGATTAGAATCTAACCAAACATTGTGCTCTAAATATAGAGCACAAAGCCAGGTGATGCTTGTGAAAATGCTGCTCGGCTGCAGGGGGAGGAGGGGGCTGAAGGACTGCAATTTTGCACTGTATATTTTTTAGGCGCACAGATTTAATTTAGAGATTATGGCTTGAAAATGAAATTTACAGTGTGTGTGTTTTTGGGCGATAAGAAATTGATTTTGTGACCTTGGTACACACTAATTGAAATATCTGGCACCGTGTTTCGCTGAGGTTAAAGGAAGCCATATACGCCTGGAACCGCATTCTTCTTTCACCTTGAACCGCGCAGTTAATCGCGACCGCAATCACCGGCAGGAAGGAAGCTGCTGTTTCGCTGCGGTACAAGGAAGCTGAGCAATCTCTGGGCATTGTCTAACGGATAGGTGGTTGTGTGATTACTTTGGGCTGAGTTTAAGAGATTCACGGTAGCTTCAAAATGGAGACTTCTGGTGGAATTAACGCGCAGCACGCACCAGCGGCCGCAGCCTCGCGGGCTGC